>NC_042630.1:44671710-44971710 GCF_901001135.1 Rhinatrema bivittatum | reverse complement strand
CATAGTAGTCAAGTATTTATATCTCTATAGGAGGGCCATCTAATAGCTTGAGGTAAGGTGTTGGTGGTGGTTTAGGGTTTAGGGGCCTGATTCTCATGTAGAGTGAGACATATGAACAGCACAGTACACCTGTGACCTAGGTGACGAATTGACATCATTTGGAGTGAGGAAAGTTTCACAAAGATGCCATTTCTACTATGTTCTCTCACCCTAGCTTGATGGACTCTATAACAGGGTTCCATAAAGCTAGGGTGAAATAACATAGTACAAAATGTTATCTTTGTGAGAATTTCCTCACTCCAAATGATGTCAAATCTTCACTGAGGTGTACTGTGCTGTTCATACGTCTCCCTCTACATGAGAACCTGGCCCCTAAACCCTAAACCACCACCAACACCTCACCTTGAGCTATTATATGGCCCTCCAATAGAGGTATAAATAGTTGCACATTGTGAGGGGCTCTCTCTCCCTCGCCCTCTCCTCTCAAGACCAGAAATAGACAAAATATTCTAAAAATGTATCACAATTTATATTACAGCCATTTCAGGCATACTGCACAGCTTAACACCAAGAAGGGTACAGAGAAGGGCTACCAAAATGATAAGGGGAATGGAACAGCTCCCCTATGAGGAAAGACTAAAGAGGTTAGGACTTTTCAGCTTGGAGAAGAGACGACTGAGGGGGGATATGATAGAGATGTTTAAAATCATGAGAGGTCTAGAACGGGTAGCTGTGAATCGGTTATTTACTTTTTCGGATAGTAGAAAGACTAGGGGGCACTCCATGAAGTAAGCATGGGGCACGTTTAAAACTAATCGGAGAAAGTTCTTTTTTACTCAGCGCACAATTAAACTCTGGAAATTGTTGCCAGAGGATGTGGTTAGTGCAGTTAGTATAGCTGTGTTTAAAAAAGGATTGGATAAGTTCTTGGAGGAGAAGTCCATTACCTGCTATTAAGTTCACTTAGAGAATAGCCACTGCCATTAGCAATGGTAACATGGAATAGACTGTGGGGCGGATTTTCAGAGCCCTGCTCGCCTAAATCCACCCAAATCCGGGCGGATTTAGGCAAGCAGGGCCCTGCGCGCCGGTGAGCCTATTTTACATAGGCCTACCGGCGCGTGCAGAGCCCCGGGACTCGCGTAAGTCCCGGGGTTCTCCGAGGGGGACGTGTCGGGGGCGTGTCGGGGGGGCGGGCCCGGTCATCGTGGCATTTAGGGGGCATGTCGGCAGCGTTTTGGGGGCGGGTACAGGGGCGTGGCTACGGCCCGGGGCGGTCCGGGGGCGTGGCCGTGCCCTCCATACCCGCCCCCAGGTCACGTCCCGGCACGCAAGAGGCCCGCTGGTGTGCAGGGATTTACGCCTCCCTCTGGGAGGCGTAAATCCCCCGACAAAGGTAAGGGGGGGGGCTTAGACAGGGCCGGGTGGGTGGGTTAGGTAGGGGAAGGGAGGGGAAGGTGAGGGGAGGGCAAAAGGAAGTTCCCTCCGAGGCCACTCCGATTTCGGAGCGGCCTCGGAGGGAACGGGGGTAGGCTGCGCGGCTCGGCACGCGCCGGCTATACAAAATCAATAGCCTTGCGCGCGCCGATCCAGGTTTTTAGCAGATACGCGTGGCTCCGCACGTATCTACTAAAATCCAGCTTACTTTTGCTTGCGCCTGATGCGCCAGCAAAAGTAGGCCAATTTGCGCTATTTAAAAATCTACCCCTTAGTTTTTGGGTACTTGCCAGGTTCTTATGGCCCTGGATTGGCCAACAGTTTGGAAAACAGGATGCATGGGCTTGAAGGACCCTTTGTCTGTCACAGTAATGGCATTTTCTTATGTTCTTATGTTCTTTAGAAAGGTATAGTTAAAACCATGCATTATTGCCCTCATTTTAATAAATCCCACCCAAACTCATCCTTAATCCACTCCTTCCAAAAATGTTGCATTTGGTGCTATGCAGAACTGTTATTATCATAAGTGAATATGGCACTAAAGCACCACGTTAACGCGTGGAACCATTGGAAAAAAAATCAGCAGAACAGGGGGTCACAATTTAAAAACTCCAGGAAAGAAGACTCAGAACCAATGTCAGTGAAGTATTTCTTCACAGAGAGGGTGGGTGGATGCCTTGGAACGCCCTTCTTGAGGAAGTGTGAAGACTAAAACTGTGAAAGATTTCAAAGGGGCATGGGATAAACACTATGGGATCCATAAAGTCTTGAGGAATGAGTGAATGAAGAGAAGAGACTTGCGGTAATGTCAGTTACTACCTGATGAATAATACCCTTATTCAATAAACATACACACGGTTAATGCAACTTCAATATTGCTCTATGCTTCAACGGCAAAAGGAAATGTGGGGAAAAGGATTTGCATTCACAAATAAGCTTGGGTGCAGCTTGCTTGTTGCGGTGGTTACTACCCCAAACCAAATAAGACTAATACTTCACTTTCAATTCATATCCAGCATAGCTCTCTGCTTCAACAGCATGGGGGAATGAAGATAAGATGATTTACAGTCAGACAACTACCAACAAGGACTGAATTCGCACTCACAAAGTGGGGAGTAGCTGGCTTGTTACGGCGGTTACTACCCCAAACCAAATGTGCCTGATACTTCACTTTCCATGCATATCCAGCATGGCTCTCTGCTTCAACGGCATGGGAGATAGACTGATACATCACGCATTTCCAGCATAGCTCTCTGCTTCAACAGCAGGGGAAAAAAAAACAACCTGATGCTTCACGCATATCCTGCATAGCTTCAACAACAGGGGTGAAGAAAAAAAGGATTCACAATCACAAAGCGGGGAGTAGCTGGCTTGTTACGTCGGTTGGCAGGGGAAAAAAAAACAACTGCTACTTCACGCATATCCAGCATAGCTCCCTGCTTCAACAGCAGGGGAGAAGAAAAAACAACCAACAAGGGCTGTACAACATAGTCTAGGTAAAACAAATAAGCATGGGTGTAGCTTGCTTATTGCGGCGGTTACTACCCCTACTACCCCTAACTAATCAAGCTAGATATTTCACTTGGATGCAGCTCCATCACTGCTCTCTACATTAATGGTGGGGGTGGAAGGGAAATAGAACCAAGAGCTAAGAGAAACAGATAAGTATGAGAGAAAAAATGTGTGAAGCTTGCTGGGCAGACTGGATGAGCCATTCGGTCTTCTTCTGCCGTCATTTCTATGTTTCTATGTTTCTATAATTGCATAGTCTGGGTAAACAAATAAGCGTGGGAGTAGCTCGCTTGTTGCGGCAGTTACTACCCCAAACCAATTAAGCCTGAATCTTCACTTTGAATACATATATAGCGCAGCTCATTGCTTCAACGGCAGGGGGAATGAAGAACAGAGGATTTATATTCAGACAACAACCAACAAGGACTAAATTGCACAGGCTGGGTAAACAAATAAGCATGGGAGTAGCTTTCTTATTGTGGCAGTTACTACCCCTAACCAATTAGGCTTGATACTTCAATTTGATGCAGCTCCAGCAATGCTCTCTACATCAATGGCAGGGGTGGAAGGAAATTAGAACCAAAAAGTTACCAATAAGGGCCCTGACCTCAGCTGTCAGAGTAACAGATAAGTATGAGAAAAATAAGTGTGAAAGCTTGCTGGGCACACTGGATGGGCCGTTTGGTCTTCTTCTGCCATCATGTCTATGTTTCATTTCATTTCTATGTTAACACCATATCACATTTTGTTGACTGACCCTGCAAGCTTACTAACTTCTGATTTAGCCAGCTAAATGCTTTCGAATATGGACCTCACCATCTTTAATTTGTTCTGATCCTAAAGTACACTGACAGAAGCATTTCAAATTAATGCTATTATTCACTAATCGATTTATTCATCTGCAATATTTATTTACTTTGTTACAGCAAACAAAAAGAACTAAAATGATTCAAACCCAAACTTCAATCAAGCCAAGGAAATAATGTATCAAATATTAGATCTTTTATCGTTTAAGTCTGAGGATAGAAGCTCTGCTAAGCAGCCAAAAGAAGAACCTTCAACTACTTTCTTATCATATATGTCATGTGACAACTTGGATGCAATATACACGGAACTTCTGTAAAGAGATGAAGGTCACATCTCACTTTTACTTTGGAGTTCTTTTAGAACATCAAAAATGGGAGGTCCAGTTGGATTTTCAGAAAGGTTTTGACAAAGTTGATCAGGACAGATTCTTAAATAAACTAAGGTGTTATGGAAAGAGATGAAAATTCATTTCCTGAATAAAATATGGTTGAATGATTAAAAAAAAAAGGCTTAGATTAAATAGTCATTTTCTAAAGAAAAGAAAGGTAAAGAGCAGTGTCCCACAAGTGGAGGAGTAGCCGAGAGGTTACAGCAGGTGACTACAAACCAGGAAAGCCAAGATTCAAATTCCACTTCTTGTGACTTTGGGAAAGCTTCTTCACCCTCTATTGCAGGGATGGCCAACTCTGGTCCTCAAGTGCCAGAAACAGGCCAGGTTTTCAGGATATCTGCAATGAATATGCAGGAGATAGATTTGCATACAACAAAGGCAGTCATGCAAATCTTTCTTGTGCATATTTATTGTGGATAACCTGAAAACCAGACCTGTTTCTGGCACTTGAGGACCGGAGTTGGCCACCCTTGCTCTTTTGCTTCAGTTATAAGCAATGCATAAGTGGAGCCACTTAAATAACTCCACCTCCCAGGTGTGTGTTTAGAATAGACATGGGTGCAAGCCCCACAACTAAAGGTTCTCCTAGGGTTGGAGAGGAGAGGCTGGAGCAAAAGGTAAGAACACCAATAAAATAAACACACAATATTGCCATTGCAAGTAATATAGCAAAATCACTTCTTGCACATCTACTTAACATATTTAGATTCTCATACTCTATAGCACAGGTGGCAAACTCCGGTCCTCGAGGGCCACAAACAGGCCAGGATTTCAAGCTATCCACAATGAATATGCATGAGATAGATCTGCATGCTCTGCCTCCAATGTATGCAAACCTATCTCATGCATATTCATTGGGGTTATCCTGAAAGCCTGGCCTGTTTGGGGTCCTTGAGGACCGGAGTTCATCACCCATGCTCTATAGCAAGGATGGCCAACTCTAGTCCTCGAAAACAGCAAGCAGGCCAAGTTTTCCGGCTATCCATAATGAATATGCATGACATGGATTTGCATACATTGGTGGCAGTGCTTGCAAATCTACTGCATGAATATTCATTGTGGAAAGCCTGAAAATGCAGCATGTTTGTGACTCTTGAGGACTGTAGTTGGACATCCCTGCTCTAAAGGAAATAGAAGCACATAACATTATAGTAAATGGAGGGTTTATTAGCATTGGACATTAAGAAAATTAGCCTTTTATAAGTCAAAACAGAAAACCATTCATCCCACCCTAAATCTCAGTTTAGTTCACTTTTAGAATATTAAAAATTATTGTGGTTTCAAAAAGTCCCTTCTCAATTCTGGCCAGAATATTAGCATAAATTCTCAATTTAATCTCACATGCGTGTTGAATTTTTTTTATATGAAATGATCTGCAGTCCTAAGGGTTGATGAAGTAGCTGCTGATGCTTGGGGTCCAGTGCTATGTATAATTCAGGGTCAACTTTTCTCATGAATAAAATGTCCAAACTCACATACAAAACAGATAATATTCCAACCCAATTCTAAAGAAAATCATCATGTCTTCTGAAATTCCCTGCAGCTAAATAAGTCTAAACAAAACAAAATCACTTTCATTCTCTTGTCAAAAAAAAACAAACTAAAAAGTCTATGCTTGTTCTTACTGGCAGAATAGGTAAGCAACAAAAAGAAACTACTTTTCCCTCAGGCTGCAAATAAACAGTCTCATGTATGAATACCTCCATGTATTTCTCCCTCCCAGTCCATCTAAACAAAAGGAAACCACAGGGGTAGATTTTCTAATTTTGTGCGAGCGCGTACTTTTGTTCGCGCAGCAGGCGCGAACAGCGTATGCGGGATTTCAATAGATACGCGTGCCGAGCCACGCAGCCTGCGCGCGCCGAGCCACGCAGCCTGCCTCCATTCCCTCCGAGGCCGCTCCGAAATCTGAGCGGCCTCGGAGGGAACTTTATTTCGCCCCCCCCTCACCTTCCCCTCCCTTCCCCTACCTAACCCACCCCCCCAGCCCTATCTAACCCCCCCCCCCTACCTTTATCCATGGATTTATGCCTGCCGGAGGCAGACATAAATCTGTGTGTGCCAGCGGGCTGCTGGTGCGCCAAGACCCGACCCGGGGGCTGTTCCGGAGGGCACGGCCACGCCCCCTGAATGCCCCCGGGGCCGAAACCACGCTCACGGTACCGCCCTCGAAACATCGCTTCACGCGTGACACGCCCCCGACATGCTGCGTCACTCTGGCCACGCCCCTGACACGCCCCCGGCACGCCCCTTCATGCAAGCCCTGGGACTTACACGTGTTCCGGGGCTTGCGCGCGCTGCCGAGCCTATGCAAAATAGGCTCGGCGCGGGCAGGGGGGGGTTTGGGGTAGGTTTTGAGGGCCTACGCGTACCCCTTTGAAAATCTACCCCACATTGTATAACTAATTTAAAAGGTTCATTAGCAATCCATCCCTGCTCCAGGCAGGTATTGCCCAACCAAGCTCTGATATAAAGATATATCATTCATCCTTTCACTTATAATCCATTTCTCATAGTTAAATTATAAATTCCAGTTTCAAACCTTTCCAGTAATGTCCACTGGATGGCTCAGCTCTCTAGCAAATAATGTAGCACTGACTTCCAGCCAAAGATGCCCTCATTGTGACATATCAAGTTTTCTCAGGGAACCAGACCACTATAAACCCAGTCGATTACACTTTCATCTTTCAAAACAACATTTGGGGTCTCACCCATTTAGCATTCCTAACTTCAAAAGGGATTTCAGAAAGCTGTCAGATGTCTATTATCATTTTGAAGTCAATGTTGCAAGGAAAAGGAAGCAACAATTTGAATGAATATAAAAATCTAAAAAATGCACTTACACTGATTGTAAGCCTTCTTAGGATAGAGAAATATCTAGAGTTCCTGAATCTAATCCATTTTGAATTGCCACAAAAGGTAGAATATAAATAAGAAAAAAATATTATTATTAGGATCACTGGTGGGTGCATGGATTTTGTATATCCATATAATACATCACAAAAGGAAGTAACCTGTTTGATTTTCTTTCTCACTATCAAGCAAAGATATTTAGACAAATGACATATGGTAAAAACCTGATGTAGCTTTGCAAAAGCACATTCACTTTCACATGACCTTTGACTCACCCATTCAATTTAGGAGCTTTCTGCATACTAATGAGGAACAGGATTCTGTCCATTGCGTATTGAACATCCATTTTATTCACATGAGAAGAACATCTGCAGTAGAGAGGACACAGGCAGGGTAGCGGTTGGCCAGAAACATTGAATGGAGGATCATAGACAGATGATGGCCAACAAGAGGAAAGATGATACATGTAGAGATGTGGCATTGCATGAGAAGGCCGGACACATGCAAGAGAAGGGGTGTTAAATTGCATGTGACATATAGATTTTCAGAATCATGGAATATGATGGGAAGCAAAGACTATAAGGACCGTCTTGCTTTTCAAATTTACTTCCTCTGACAATTCCAGAAAACCCAGATAATCTCTGTTTATTTGTTTTTTCACATCTTAGAAACTAAAAATCCTTAGGGGAAGATTTTCGAAGTTTTATGCTCGTAAATACCGGGGACTTACATGCGTGACCAGCCTTACGCATACCAGGTCAATTTTCAAGGGCCGGGTCAGGCATGTAAAATCTCCGGGATACACATAAGTCCTGGGGTCTCGGGAAAGGGGCGGAGGTGGGGGTGGAGTGGTCTGGGCGAGGCAGGGCAGGCTAGAGGCCCCCGGCACAGTGACCATTTGCCACTGTGCTGGTGGATCACATGCCGGCAGGGTGCCAGCGTGCACAAACTGCGCCTACCCCTAGGCAGGTGCAAAAGGTAAAATAAAGATTTTGGGGGCGCTAGGTTAAGGCTACGGGGTAGGTAGGTAAGGGGAAGGGGAAGGGAGATTAGTATAGGGGGTTGAGAAGTTCCCTTCCAGTCTCTCCGAAATTGGAGTGGACTGGGAGGGAACTGAGGAAAGCCTCATGTGTTCACCCCCTTGTGTGCACTGACCCCCAATTTTATAACATGAGCACATCTTTGAAAATCTTTGAGAATCTAACCCTTAGTGCTTAAACAAAAAAAAAATCCTTCAAAAATTGGAATAAGGATCCATCTGAAGAAAATAGGACAAGCATAAGCATTGTCAAGTTAAGTGTGAAACATTGTTAAGCACATAAGAACATAAGAAATTGCCATGCTGGGTCAGACCAAGGGTCCATCAAGCCCAACATCCTGTTTCCAACAGAGGCCAAAAACCAGGCCACAAGAACCTGGCAATTACCCAAACACTAAGAAGAACCCATGCTACTGATGCAATTAATAGCAGTGGCTATTCCCTAAGTAAACTCGATTAATAGCCGTTAATGGACTTCTCCTCCAAGAACTTATCCAATCCTTTTTTGAACCCAGCTACACTAACTGCACTAACCACCTCCTCTGGCAACAAATTCCAGAGCTTTATTGTGCGTTGAGTGAAAAATAATTTTCTCCGATTAGTCTTAAATGTGCTACTTACTAACTTCATGGCATGCCCCCTATTCCTTCTATTATTCGAAAGTGTAAATAACCGAGTCACATCTACTCGTTCAAGACCTCTCATGATCTTAAAGACCTCTATCATATCCCCCCTCAGCCATCTCTTCTCCAAGCTGAACAGCCCTAACCTCTTCAGCTTTCCTCATAGGGGAGCTGTTCCATCCCCTTTATCATTTTGGTCGCCCTTCTCTGTACCTTCTCCATCGCAACTATATCTTTTTTGAGATACAGCGACCAGAATTGTACACAGTATTCAAGGTGCGGTCTCACCATGGAGCGATACAGAGACATTATGACATTTTCCGTTCTATTAACCATTCCCTTCCTAATAATTCCCAACATTCTATTTGCTTTTTTGACTGCTGCAGCACACTGAACCGACGATTTTAAGTATTATCCACTATGATGCCTAGATCTTTCTCCTGGGTGGTAGCTCCCAATATGGAACCTAACATCGTGTAACTACAGCAAGGGTTATTTTTCCCTATATGCAACACCTTGCATTTGTCCACATTACATTTCATCTGCCATTTGGATGCCCAATCCTCCAGTCTTGCAAGGTCCTCCTGTAATGAATCACAGTCTGCCTGTGATTTAACTACTCCGCAAATTTGATAACCTCACTCGTCGTATTCCTTTCCAGATCATTTATATATATATTGAAAAGGCACACTAAGAGAGAATTTGAAATGAAATTGGCCGTAGACAACACGAAATGGACTTTTGGGCAAGTCTTTGTGGGGGTCAGGAGGCCCCCCCAAGCTGGCCAAAGGTCCCTGGGGGTCCAGCGGGGGTCCGGGAGCGATCTCCCACCGCAAATCATTTTTCCGTACGGAACATGTCGCCGGCAGGAGATCGACTGCAGGAGATCGCTCCCTGGACCCCCAGGGACTTTTGGCCAGCTTGGGGGGTCCTCCTGACCCCCACAAGACTTGCCAAAAGTCCAGCGGGGGTCCGGAACGACCTCCTGCAGTCGATCTCCTGCCGGCGACATTTTCCGTACGGAAAAATGATTTGCGGTGGGAGATCGCTCTCCCGGACCCCCGCTGGACCCCAGGGACTTTTGGCCAGCTTGGGGGGGCCTCCTGACCCCCACAAGACTTGCCAAAAGTCCAGCAGGGATCCAGAACGACCTCCTGCAGTCGAATCGTGTTGTCTACGGCCGGCGCCATTTTGCGCCGCCATTTTGCAAAATGGCGGCACAAAATGGCGGCCGGCTGAAGACAACATGATTCGATTGCAGGAGGTTGTTCTGGACCCCCCGCTGGACCCAAGGTAATTTAAGGCATTTTGGGGGGGTTCGGGAGGGTGGGGGATTTATTTTAAAGGGTCGGGGTGGGTTTTAGGAATGTTTTAGTGTGCCGGTTCACGATTTTCATGATTTTCACGATATTTTAAAAAACCCAAACGGCGATATGATTCCCTCCCCCCTCCCAGCCGAATCGATCGTTAAGACGATCGATGACACGATTCACATCTCTAGAGGTTATCAAATTTGTGGATGCTACCAAAATTATTTAGTGTAGTTAAAATCACAAGCAGATTGTGATATATTAAAGGAGGACCTGCAAACTGGAAGATTGGGCATCCAAATGGCAGATAAAATTTAATGTGGGTACATGCAAGGTGATGAATATAGGGAAAAATATAGGGAAAAATAACCCATCGGTGAGACCCAGCATTGAGAACTATATATAATTCTCTAAGATTTTTTTTAATGTATCAAGTTTTAATTTACAAAACAAGTATCAAACTTGCAACTGAAATTACGGATATATGTATCTGAAAAAAAAAAAGAAAAATAAGAAAATTGTATAATATTACAATCATTTTTCTATAACATATTCTGTATTATTTAACAAGCAAAAAGAGAAGTATATCCAAATTAGAGCATTTATTTTTGAAATAACTGGTTTGAAATTTTGTAGATTAATTCCCCATTTACATTTATTTGCCATTATTTTCAACCCCCAAGAGTACTCTAAGGTGTTCAGGATCAGTGTATTGATATCTCTGTCCATTCAATTTTATTGTACATTTACAAGGGTACCGGAGTATAAATTGTCTACCTTTTTCAAGGACATACTTTCTTAATGCAAGAAAACTCTTCCTCCTGAGCTGAGTAACCTTCACAAGATCAGGGTAAATCCATACCTTATAGCCATAGAATGTTTTTGACATATTTCAAAAAAAAATTTCAGTATGTTATCTCTATCTGACACAAATGCTAATGTTACCAACACATTTCCCCTTTTCTCTATTACCAACTCATCCTGAGATTTTTCAAGGAGGGCTGTCAGATCTATTGATAACTCAGCATCTATTTTCTGAACTTCCAATTCCTTATTTTGTGTTTTCATCTTAGTTTGATCTTTCAATTTTAAGGAAATATTAATATAAAAAGCTTTTACTATAGTTGGCATAATCTGATCCGGTATTTTTAATACTTGAGTGATATAAGATCTAAATAGTTCTAATTGCATTCATTTTCCTATAATAGGAAAATTAATAACCCGCAAATTTAATATACGAGAATAATTCTCCATGTTCTCAATTTTCTGAAAGACCTCTAAAGAAGATTTGATAGATTTTTTTACAGTGGCTTAACAAGCAAAATCTTCATCTTCAATTTACTGCACATTTTCATCAATATACTGTATCGTTTTTGGATATTTTGATCCAGCGTGATGGTTGTAAATTGATGACTACATTATTTAAGAAAGCAATTGATCGCAATCATTTTCTCCGCTACTCAAGCTACCATCCCAAGAAACTTAAAGATGGTCTTCCCATCTCCCAGTTCCTACTGTTGAGAAGGATATGCTCGAAAAAGGCAGACTTTTTGAAACAAGCTGTGGATCTTAGTGAACGGTTTATCCAAAAAAGGGTACCCTAAATCTGTTATCAAAAAATCCTTGAAACATGCTCTGTTTGCGAAACGGGACCTCTTGCTTCAATATCAGCAAAAACTTAATAGTCAGGATTTGACATGTGTCTTGCAGTACTCTTCCTTCAGTGATGAAGAGGTGAATATTGTGAGATCACATTGGCAAGTGTTGGCCTTACATAGTGTGTTCCAGTCTACCCCCAGGTTTGCATATTCATGGGCATCTAATATTTAGGATCTAGTGGTACGTTCCGCGTTTGAATCTACACGGGCTATTTGTGACATGGGTGGACATCAAATTTGTGGAAAATGTGAGATGTGTGCCCTGCTATCACGGGGACTCATTGGAGTTTTCCTAACTCAAGCTTTGTAGTGCAACAGACAGCTTTAACCACTGCGAATCTGATTGTGTCATCTATGTAATTCAATTCCTTGTGATAAGATTTATGTGGGTTGCACAAAGAGGAAAATCAGGACGAGACTCACTGAGCATAGAAGTTGTATTAAAACTGCCAAACTGACTGCGCCCCTTGTCCAACATTGTTTACAGACTGGGCATACCTTTACAGATCTAACGTTGGACAGTGCTAGAGAAACTTCAGAAGCGTATCCAGTGTGGGAGATATTCAAGCTCGCCTTAATTGCCGTGAACATTTCTGGATTTACAAGCTTTGTGCTATACATCCCCAGGGGCTGAATAGAAGATAAACTGGTATTCTCTGATTTGAATCCCTGTCTTCTTAGATGGACCTAGTTGAGAACTGCCTTAGGAATATGTTTTCAAGCTGCATCCTTAACGTATAGTGTGCCATTTGGATTTTATTAAGAGCAGTTGGGTAACGTTTGATACCTTGCTTTTCTGGATTGATGGATATATAATTGGTGTGTGCAGAATAGATTTTCATTTTTTGGGGTTTTCAATTTTTTCATTTCTCTTTTTCATTTTTGGCCCTGCTGAAAATACTACTGGTTGAGAACTTTTGATGACATAACAGCATTTCAGGTTTGAACGTATAAAATCCAAGGGACCGCCATGTTTTTTGTTTAATTGGCGGTTTGAAATGCAGACCACGCCGTATAACAGTGGATTCAACCATTAAAGCGTTGCGTTTCGGAGAATGAAGAAATGAAGCTGTACTGAACTTTGCATTGGGTAATGAAGAGCAACCTCCAAGAGTTGTTTGCCCCTGAAGCAGGACCCAGTGTGGGTCCGAAACAACGAACGTGTCGGGACTCTTTCACAATGGAGCTTTTGTTTTCAATGGCAAAGATGAGTATTCTTTTAATTATCTGGTGATTTGATGTGTCTTCAATATATATTCATGAGACTCTTTTCCCAAGCAGACAGAGGTCATATTATCGTTGGGAGGCATTTGTCTCAGAAAGTTGTGACTTATTAAGTATTTTGTGTGGCAGCCTCAGTTCATTGACACAGAATTTTATTTAAAAGAAACTCGGTTGAGTTTAAATAACAAAAAAACCCCTACAAATTGAGTGTTTAAATTAAAGCAAATAGACCTTTTACATACAGCATGAGATTGAATGACAGCCAAACTCATCAAGTTGTAGGTCCTACAAACAAATGTAACTAGCACTGCATAGTTGGTTATTCTTTACTGTGTATTATTTGTGACCAGTGATACCCCCTTCTTTTGAGTTGTGTTTACAGTGTGTGAGGGTTCTGGAATACGTTGGGTCTACGGGCGTATTTTGTGTGACCTTAAAATTAACCACATTCCTTACCAAATTGAATATTTGTGCTAGGCTTCTGAAAGTGATTGGAGGCTGATAATGATGATTTCCTTCCTATGGCTTTTTTCAGGGCCACATTTAACTCCTTGCTTCTCAGGCTATAAATCAGAGGGTTTAACAATGGGAGAGTGACTATGTACAATGAAGTGACCAGCTTGTTTGACTTCACAGAGTCCCCTGGCTTGGGCAGTATATACACTCCTATTATAGTCCCATACGAAAGAATGATGACTGTGAGGTGGGAGGAGCAGGTGGAGAAGGCCTTGCGTTTCCCCTCTGTAGAACGGATTTTCAGGATGGTGGAGATGATGAACACGTAGGATGTCAGGGTTAGAATAAAAGGAATGAAGGCTGTGAACACTGACATTCCATAAGTAAGAGAGGTTCAATACCAGAGGTGTCTGTGCAGGAAAGTTTCAGCAGAGGCTGGGATGTCACAGAAAAATGATTGATTATATTGGAGTCACAGAAATAAAATTGGGATATAACCAGAATGTGCGGTAATGGCTCCAATAAACCTTTTATGAAAGAAACCGCTGCCAGCAGAGCACAGAACTTCAAATTCATGATGTTGGTGTAACGCAAAGGATGGCATATTGCAACATAACGATCATATGCCATGGCTGTTAAAATCATAAATTCTACCTCATTAAAGGCCACAAAAAAATACAGCTGTACAATACAATGATTGAAAGGTATGGTAT
Source organism: Rhinatrema bivittatum (assembly GCF_901001135.1). Taxonomy (NCBI): domain Eukaryota; kingdom Metazoa; phylum Chordata; class Amphibia; order Gymnophiona; family Rhinatrematidae; genus Rhinatrema; species Rhinatrema bivittatum. The sequence goes on along the minus strand of NC_042630.1, from coordinate 44,957,687 downwards.
TTCTCTGTGTCAGGAGGATTACCAGTAATTTTGGCACAGTGACTGTCAGGGAAGAGATGTCAAGGATGGACAAGTTGGCCAGGAAGAAATACATGGGGGTGTGCAGGTGTGGATCAGCACATACTATGCAGATAACGAGGAGGTTCCCCAGCATGGCCATCAGGTAGAGGAGTGAGAAGAGCGTGAAGAGAGGGAGTTGCAGTTCTGGGAACTCTGAGAACCCCAGAAGCAGGAATTCTGTCACACTGCTGCGATTTCCCAATTCCCTGGAGTCAGATGACATTGTGTGCTGATATATGAAAGAGAACCAATCAAAAAGAAGCTATGTAAAAACTGAAAATGATATTAAAAGGGATCAGGATTACAAAATTTCAGTTATAGAATAACACAACAATACATTCACACAAGGTAACACAGTTGCATAGTAATACAGTTGTGTGACCACACACAGCCACATAGTTTTAAGACAAGTAGATTATTAAACACAGATCACAGGCATTCAGACATAGATTACATAGTGATATAATTAAATTTTCTCACTGTTATAATGACAAGCTTTTAAACAATAAATTTAAATAGATGCTTCTATCAATTAAATTTGACCATCATAATAGGCATCCTCACATTACTCTGCCTTATCTTTAATCATCAGTCAATAATGATGATGGTATCTTTTTTATATTTTTTTAAATACTTTTTGAAACCAAATATAAATTCCTAATGTGTTCAAATGTTTAAAACTTAGCTTAAGATTTGATGCCATTAATTCTCTTTAACTTTATATGATACCAGAACAGCCTGACATGGGTCCATGTTTCGAATGTCAGAAAACAAAAATCTGAAAAAGCTTTCCACTAATACAGAAGTGTAAATTCAGAATTGTCAGTAGAAAATATAAGTAAAATCTGTGCTTATGCCGGAGTGATCAGAAAATTGGCACTGGGGAAATTAGTCCTCAATGTTTTCTGATGTAGTAAAGGATGTACAGGATTTTACTTATAATTTAACCAGCTCTTCTAGATTATTTCTTCAATGAGCATGGAAAGTTTATACCTCTCAATCAGCTTTTGGCTTCTCCTTAGCCACCATCAATCTTTTTTCAGCCTAAATCTTAGTCCCAGGCTGACATGGTGACACTTCATCAGTTACACAGTCACAGAATCTCACAACAACACAGTCACGGAGTCAAAAACCATTACACGCGCAGATGGGGGTCAAGTAATTTACACTGAATTGCAAAATAAAGAGGGCAGTTTGCAAAGCCAGTTAGGCAGCCAAAAACATTTTCCTAACTTAAGGCTGAATTTTCTAATATCGCAGGGATTACTGAATCCCGGTGGTAACAGGGGGTGGGGTGAAGCAGGGGGCAGGCATGCAAATGCGGCAGCGATCGCACCACCACGGTGTTATCGCTGCCGGTTTCGCACCCAATAGCGCCATCGTGAAAGGTGGTGCTATTGGGCGCACTACTGGCGGTGATAACGGGTCTTACCTTATCGCTGCCAGCAAAGTTTCCATAGCGTCCGCCCTGACGCCCGCCCCGACTCCTCCTCTTCCGGTGCCGATGCCGCCCCGACTGCGCCCCTATTTAGCTATCGCACACGAAAAGTCCCTTTTCTTGTGCAATATGCTACGAAAACGACCCCCTTAATTATCTGTCTGAAAATTATCCATCCAACAGTCAAAATGTTTTTTTTTTTCTACAGCAGAAGTTCTTTCAGCCGCATTGAGTTGAGGTGTGATTAGCGGTCACAGGCTTAAGTCCAGGGGAGAAAAAGCTCATCAGAAACATGAGGATCAAATGTTTTCAGTCCAGGGGCTAGAAAATCATGCACGAGCTTTGCATCAAGGCAGAAGATTTGCAACCTATCTCCAGCACATTGTGTGGTCTCCTTCCCACCAAAGTGCACAGACGGAGAGAGAGATTTGCAAGTTACCAATACAGCATTCCAATCTCTCCGGGACACTGCCTGACAGTTTCATGGCGAGAGACGCAAAATGACACTGTGCTGCTTAAGGGTTGCATTGTTACTGTTTTTGTAAGGTTTTTTTTTTTTTTTTTTTTCCATTTTTAGAGAGATGCACATTTCAAACAAATCCCCAAATTATAAGGTGGGATTTTTTTTTTTCATTTTATATTTAATCACATGTTAAAAACATTTTTAATTCTGCAGTCCACAGTTATATTTGTTGACTCTCTAGTGGCTTTCAGATTCCAAAAAGCTTCCTCACCCTCTTTCTTCTGTGTTTCCTTCTCCTCTTGATTTTCTTTTCTCATAATAACTTGCACGCTTTTTTAAGAACACCATTCAGGTCTTGTCATTTGAGTTTGTCCTTACTGCATGGAGGGATGTCTGGTATTTAATGCATAATTAGGACTGAGAAATGCGGTTCCCTTGTACACTTTGAGACTGTTATGAAATAACTAATAGAAAACAATATTACAGCAAAAGTAAAGAAAATTCAGGACAGGTGTTGCTGCTGCGCTAGATCAAGAAAATATTGGGGAGAGAACTGTTCAACAATCACATGAAGGGAAGGAAGGACTCTCCCTCATATAAAATATGCCTGTGTGTAATAATGGCCCTCAAAAGGAGGAATAATAATTATAAAAATAATTATGACAATTTCAAACAATAAACCAAAAAGTTACAAACTGGTGAGAGCTAAAACTCTAAAACAATCCCCAGCATGGCCATTTTTTTTAGCAAAAATATCAGTTTTAGGGGATTTAAAAATATAGCTAATTTTGCATATTTTTAATTAGATGAAAATAGTCTTTTTAAACATTTTTATTACGTTTTTGGTACAATATATATTAAGAGGAGTGCTGTGGTAGTGCTCATCATTAGAACCCCATGCAGGAATCACCCTAATGCACGTTAAGTATGAATACAGCCCAGACACGTAATGAGCAGATCTTTACACAAATGCCCAGAAAACGTGAGGAAAGCACAGAAAACCAAAGGGTGATTCAGGGAGGATAATTATTAACATTAAAAGTAAAAAAAGCTGTGACCCATTCAATTAAAATAATCTGCAATTGTGGAAAGCAATTTATCTTGCTGAGAGGATTTGTATATTTTTCAACTTTTTCTATTTTCTTTCACTTTCTATCGTTAGAAGTGTATAAGTGACTTTTATTTTGAATTGCATTAAAGATATGTTGCAACTTTTCTACTTTTTCTAGATCTTTTTATTTCCTATTTTTTTATATTTGCCAAATGATGATTTCTTCTGGAATTTATCTAATTTATTTTAAATTTCAAAGATACTGCGTATAATGGAACAGCCATTCTAAACAAGGTACAGTGTAACATAATTCATTTGCAACTAAAACAGAGTAGATCCTCCAAACTTTAGGATTATATATATACTAAAGAATAACATCACATGCTCATTGATCGAAAGAAGATTTTCAAAGAGAATCAGAGGATCAATGGAATAGTACGGAGTAAGGGGAGATCTGATCCCATCACTTACTTGCGTCTCGAGGTTTCTGCATCTCTAGCATAAAAAGCCTGGAGAGCTAGGAGTGTTTAAGTTGGTTGAGAGGCTCATTTGGGACAGGATCCCTGGACACAGAAACCTTGTTGATCATCTTCTGATTCCCATAGTAATCCATCCGTTTGCTGTTTAGTAAATGCAAAACTTTGATGTCAAGCAGGAGCCTCCTGCCAAGATACTTCTGTTAGATATCATCCCATAAATAATTTGATGAGTGCAATCCTTGTCTGAATCTCATCAAAGCAATGAGGGTGGGACAAATAATCAAACATATATCCATATAATAATAATAAAACAGGGGGGGGGGGGCAGATTTTATAAATCTGCGCACACACGTACTTTTGTTCGCGCAACAGGCGCGAACAAGAGTACACGGGATTTTAATAGATACGCACGTAGCCACGCATATCCATTAAAATCCGGGGTCGGCGCGCACAAGGCTGCCCAAAATCGGCAGCCTGCGCGTGCCGAGCCGCGCAGCCTGCCTCCGTTCCCTCCGAGGCCGCTCCGATTTCGGAGAGGCCTCGGAGGGAACTTTCCTTCACCCCCCCCCCCGCACCTTCCCTTCCCTTCCCCCTACCTAACCCACCCCCCCCCCGGCCCTATCTAACCCCCCCTACCTTTGCGCACGCCGGTCCGGCTGCCGTGCTCCATGTTCCGGTCTGGGGGCTGGTCCGGAGGCCGCGGCCACGTCCCCGGAACGCCCCAGGCCGAAACCACGCCCGCGGCACCACCCCCGAAACGCCGCGTCACTTGCGACACCCCCCCGAAACGCCGCGTCACTCCCGGCACACCCCTGACACGGCCCCCGACACGCCCCTCCATGCAAGCCCCAGGACTTACGCGCGTCCCATGGCTTGCGCGCACTGCTGAGCCTATGCAAAATAGGCTCGGCGCGCGCAGGGGGTGTTTGGGGTAGGTTTTCGGGGGGTATGCGCGTATCCCTTTGAAAATCTACCCCATTGTGATGTGATTTTGAGGGGGCTTTCTATACTTGTGTTTAAAGTATTGTGGAACATTAATAGTGAAAGTCTCCTGTATAAGGTGGATGATTTATTTTATTTATTTATTTTTAATTTTTATATACCGGAATTCCTGTATGCAATACAAATCAATCCGGTTTACAAGTAACGAAAAGGTTGCCCTGGTCTGGGAGGTTAGACCGGGGTTATTTTACATAGAACATTGAACAATAACTAATCACCATTGAACATTATTACAAGGAACATTGAAAGTAACAATAATATTTAAACAGATTTTAAACAAATATTTAAACAAATAACAAATAACCTTATTCGTGTATTGAATAGTATGTGTGTGTTCACCTTTTTACAAGGAAACTTAGTAGCGTAAATGGTCTGCAGTAAGCGGTAATATAAAGGTGAATAATGACTGTTAATAGACATGCGAATAAGCAAGTACGGGTATAAAATTAAGTGTCAAGGTGGTTAGTGACACCCTGCAAAGGTTGGATCTGAAAGTCATGAGGAGGTGCCTAGTTACACTCTGGGAATTGGAACGCTTGCCTGAAGAGCCAGGTTTTTAACCTTTTTTTGATTAAGAAGCTAGTTGACTCATGAGTCACTGGCTGGCTGGCTGACACCTTTTAATGTTCTTTAGATTATGTTTACTTTTTAGTGTCTAATACATTGGCATCTTCAATTGTCTCTCCTTCTTTTACATTATTAACTATGAGACATTCATTTTTTGGTGGGGTACAATCATGCTAGACAATTGCTGTAAAGCTTGTTGCAGCACTTATGCACAAGAATATAATTTTTTGAATCAAATGTCCAAAATTTATTAAAATGTGTATTTTTATGTCCAAATTATTGTTCAAGAAATTGTAAAAAAAAAAATGTTTATGTCCACATAATTCACATCCAGAATGTATTAGAGAATTAAAAAAAAAACTTCATATATGCACAAGTCTGATGTCCAGAGCAGCCATCCAAAGGATACTGTCCAAGATGTCAACTGGGTGAAGGAAGGGTAGTAGTAGATTTCAATCCCAAAGTCAACGGTTTCATCAATGATCCATTTCCTGTCTCAGGGGAACACTTTGCTAAACTTATGAAAAAATGTTTAAAACCCCTCAGCACTTCATATCAGCACAAAACCTGCCTCTTCGTCATAATTACACTCAGGGGGCCAATGCAATAAATTTGTGCCCGCTTTCTTAACGTACCCCAGGCACTCTCAAGGGGGGGGGGCGCCATGCAATATTTAATTAGGAGGGTCGTGTTACCAAGGAGGAGCTAGGGGCATTGCGCGCCCCTAGCACCTCCTTGCTAATGTGACCCCGATCGGTTTCCTATTCGCCATCTGCCGGTTAGGAAAACAAAACACCAGGCAGGAGTTAATTGTTGAGCATTAAATGTGCTTCTTAGATGCACTTTTTTTTTGCATCTGGAGTGAATGCTAATAGCCTCAATCATGCATTTGCATGTGATTAGCACTATTAGACTCACTCCGTGTTGGACGCGCGTTGAATTGGCACGAATCCCCTTATTGCGCACTGTATTGCATCAGCCCCTCAGAGTGAATTATACCCCAGTAATATCTGTCCCACTTTCACATATTTTACATTATTGACTGAATCTTATCTAAAGTTACATAAAACAATGTGGCATATTTTCTGTGTGATATACCAGGTCTCTGGTGGTTCTGTGGGTGCACTTATCGTGGCAGAACCTATGGATAGTTCAATGGCAAGTATTGCAGCATTCTTCAAAAGTCCACCTGCACAGGTAGAATGCATTTACACATGGAATACCCAATTCTAAGCATGTAAATGCTTTTGAAAATACACAGCTGGATTATAAAAGCCCTACGTGCACAAATTCCAGCCTTTACGCACGTGGCCGGGCCTTGAGCTCGCTGGACGAATTTTCAAAGAGGTCCGGCCACGCGCGTAAAGGCCGATGCATGAATAAGTGCAGGGCCTCTTCGAAGGGGCGGGCTGGGGGGGGCGTGTTCTGGGCAGGGCGGGGTGCTGTGGCACGGAGGCTGGCTGAGCCAGCGGCCATTAGCTGCTGTCCCGGAGAAGCACACGTCAGCAGTTGGCTGGTGTGCGCAAGTTGCTTCTGCTCCTAGCAGTAAGCAATAAAACAAAAAAAAAAGAAAGGTAGGCAAAAGGGTTTAGGGGATGAGAAGGAGAGGGGAAGAGGGAGGGAGTACAGGTAGGGGAGTAAGGAAGTTCCCTCCCAGTCCCGCTCCTTAATCGGAGCGGACTGGGAGGGAACTCGGGTAGGCCCAGATTGCGTCGCCGTGCATAATCTTACAAAATTGGGCCCCTGCGCGTGCCGCCCGCACGTGCGCGCACGGATTATAAAATCCGGCGCACATGTGCACGTGGCCATGGGATTTCATAACATGCATGTTCCAGCATGTGCATGTTATAAAATCGGCACATCCATGTGTACGCACTGGGAAGTGCGCTCCCATGGACATCCACGTGCACCTTTTAAAATCTACCCCAATATGAGCACAGGACCCGCATCTGCTTTACGAATCCTTCTGCACATTTATACTCTCATGGCTGAGGATAATGCTGAGTGAACTCCGCAATCATGGATGCCTTTGCCTCTTATATACACACAAAGGGGTAGATTTAAGAAAAGTGCGCCTTCGCGTACTTTTGTTGGCGCATCAAGCGCAAACAAAAGTACGCTGGATTTTAGTAGATACGCGCGTAGCCGCGCGTATCCGCTAAAATCCTGGATCGGCGCGCGCAAGGCTGCCGATTTCGTGTAGCCGGCGCGCGCCGAGCCGCGCAGCCTACCTCCGTTCCCTCCGAGGCCGCTCCGAAATCGGAGCGGCCTCGAAGGGAATTCTCTTTCGCCCTCCCCTCACCTTCCCCTCCCTTCCTCTACCTAACCCACCCCCCCGGCCCTGTCTAAACCCCCCCCCTACCTTTGTCGGGGGATTTACGCCTCCCAGAGGGAGAAGTAAATCCCCGCGCGCCAGTGGGCCGCTAGCGAGCCGAGACAAGACCTGGGGGCAGTTCCGGAGGGCACGGCCACGCCCCCGGACCGCCCCAGGCCGAAACCACGCCCCGGGCCCGCCCCGAAACGCCACGTCTCGCCCCCAAAATGCCTTGCCGCTCGGCCACGCCCCCCTCAAAAAACCCCAGGACTTACGCGAGTCCCGGGCTCTGCGCGCGCGCCGGTGCGCGTTATGGAACATAGGCGCACCGGCGCGCACGGCCCTGCTCGCGTAAATCTGGGCGGATTTACGCGAGCAGGGCTTTTAAAAATCCGCCCAAAATGAGGACAATTTTTAAATACCTGATGCATTGTCATCACATGCCAGTGTCTATGTATAATGGATTCTACTTCTGTTCTCCTTTCCATATAAAGGAACGCACATACTAATGACTGTTCATCTTTTTTCTCAATATATTTTAATGATTGTGGTCTTTCAGAAAATCTGGCACTTAAATTTGCCTGCTTGATGACCAAAAATGTTGGCTACAAGGGAATATGCCTTTAGATCAAAAAACCTATTTACAAGGGAAGCTTATTGGATATAAAAACTAGACACAGTGGCACGTCAAGGGTTAAACAAATCATTGGATTGGTTTGAGATCATTTGATTAGCAAGAATGGACAGTGATGTAGCTAATGCTTAAACTGTGGAGCTTATAACAGGTTGTGATTTCCGTTCCAGAAAAAAAATGATCTTTTTGAAAAGAGCTGAATTCCCCTGAAGCAGAGAGAAGATACATTTTTTTTTATAATGTTATCTTTATTGCATTTTAAATGTTTACACACTTTTAGCAAGGAAAACAAATGTTCCAGTGCAATAATCACCATAACATTATTCAGAAAAACAAAGATCTACCAACATTGCTAACATATAATATGGGGAGAAAGGAAAAAATAACATTACCACAAATACTTAGAGAGAGGAGTTAATCAATTTTTCACATTTGACCTTGTTCTAAATATATCTAAGCTGTATTCTCACATAAACTAGATTTGTCTTTCAAGAATGTTTCCAGTAGCAATGGGTCAGAAAAAAATATTTTTTTTGCTTGAAAAGTAATATGGCACAGACAGGGAAATTTGAGGAAAAAAGTTGCACCAATAGCCATTATTTACTCTTCAAAGCAGGAAATTGTCTCCTTCTTGCCTGTGTTGCTTTGGAGATATCAGGAAACATAAAAAATGTTCTGACCACAAATTTTAACATCTCTGTTCTTAAAAAAATTCTTAAACACCTGTTCCTTATCTGATTGGAGCAAAAATGAAATAAATAAATTTGTTCTATTATTGATGATATCTATCAATTACTCTAGGAAGGTGGATATGTTATTAACATCCCCATTCTGTCCTTCCCCCATAGTTAGAGTTTGTTTAGGGAAATAAAAGATATTTGAAATTTGAGGAATATCATGATCATTATACAAAAAAATTCCCTTAAGAAATTCCTTAAACATTTCATATGGTGAAATCAAGCGAGTTTGTGGAAAATTGACTGTGTAAATTTTTTGAACTTATCAAGTTTTCAATATAATTAATTTCACTATGTAAAATTAAATTATCTTTAACATACAAAATTTGTGAATTTTGAATTAATTGATGTTTAGAAGTTATTAAGCCCACAGTGGTTTCTAAACTAGAGATTTTCCTATTTTGCTCATCTATAGCAGATCTATTTGCATTTACTAATGATGACAGATGTGTATTCATCTGTGAAACATTCAAATCTAGTTTTTATATCAGTCCCCAAAGATAAGCAAGTGTAACATTAGGTGGAGGTTCAGCAGATGGTTGTGCTCTGATTATGTGTACAGTTGTACTTCCCTCAATAGAGGAGTAAGACAGGTTTGTTGGTACAAGTTCTACCGGTGTTATATTTGTAAAGTACTTTCATTACCGGTAAACATAGTGGGGCGGATTTTAAGAGCCCTGCGCGCCGGTGAGCCTATTTTACATAGGCTCACCGGCGCACGCAGAGCCCCGGGACTCGCGTAAGTCCCGGGGTTCTCCGAGGGGGGCGTGTCGGGGCGGGCCCGGTCGTCGCGGCGTTTAGGGGGCGTGTCGGCAGCATTTTGGGGGGGGTACGGGGGCGTGGTTATGGCCCGGGGGCGTGGCCGCGCCCTCTGTACCCGCCCCCAGGTCGCGTCCCGGTGTGCTAGCGGCCTGCTGGCGTGCGGGGATTTAATCCCTCAACAAAGGTAAGGATGGGGTTTAGACAGGGCCGGGCGGGTGGGTTAGGTAGGGGAAGGGAGGGGAAGGTGAGGGGAGGGCAAAAGAAAGTTCCCTCCGATGCCGCTCCGATTGCGGAGCGGCCTCGGAGGGAACGGAGGTAGGCTGCGCGGCTCGGCGCGCGCCGGCTATACAGAATCCATAGCCTTGCGCGCGCCGATCCCAGATTTTAGCGGATACGCGCGGCTCCGTGCGTATCTACTAAAATCCAGCGTACTTTTGCTTGCGCCTGATGCGCCAGCAAAAGTAGGCCAAATCGCGCGGTTTGAAAATCTACCCCAGTTTGTTTTACCTCTACTTCACTGTTAACTGGAGCACTTGGCTGTTGGGGAGAAGAAGGTCCTGCGCCTGGACTCAAGGTTGCTGATACAGCTTCCAATTTGCATTCTGTCAATGGTGCTTCATTCACCCTGATCACATGTGCATCCATGGGGCCTTGGAGTATTTGTGATTTGGGGAAGGAGGCTATTAATCTAGCCTTCCTTTTCTTCTCCATTTTAACCAATAATCAAGAATCTTCAAAAGGAAATCTGATACAGAAAAGAATGACAAACACAACAATGAGCCAAACATGATCCAATATATTTAATGAACAACCAACAAAAAGGATCTCGTATGCAAAATATACAAACAGCTGATGCTGTCAGAAAAATTATTAATTGTTGAAAAAATCTATTGTGTTGAAAAAATATTTTTATGAAACCGCATCAGCAAGTCTGACAACGTGCAATGCCAAAAGAAGAGCCGTCTGCTCTAATCATTTGCGGTTTTTGAATAAGCAAATAAATTTGCTTCCAACCAATGTTTATCAGTGAATTTTTAAGAGATAAGTCGTCTGTGCCTGTGTAAACAGAGTATATAATAGACCCACCCTTTGGAGTTTTGTGTGATAGGTTTCTATTGACCAACACTGAAGCAGAATATTGTATATTAATGCAATTTTCAAAGACATTTCTGTGGACCTAAAACATTTTATCCATTTATATTTTCTGTCTAGGAACTGCCCACTTTCCATGCTGATAAAAAAAAATGTTTGGGTGGGTCTATTATATAATCTGTTTACACGAGCACAGATGGACTTATGTCTTAAAAATTCACTGATAAACATTGGTTGGAAGCAAATTTATTTGCCTATTCAAAAACCGCAAATGATTAGAAGACCGGACCGCTCTGCTTTTGGCACTGCACGTTGTCAGGCTTGCTGATGCGGTTTCATAAAAATATTTTTCAACACAATAGATTTTTTCAACAGTTAATAATTTTTCTGACGACATCAGCTGTTTATATATTTTGCATACGAGATCCTTTTTGTTTGTTGTACAGAAAAGAATGAGCCAGATAAACCAGACGAATCCAGACAAAGCCTAACAAAGATGCGTGCCCCTTTGGCGCATGCAGCTTAGGTGACATGCTGCTGGTGGTGGAGCGCCACCCTGCCGGGAGATTTAAGGAGCCAGTAGCCACACCCCACTCACTCTCTTCAGAACTCCTTCAGCTGTTTCAGTGGGGGAAGGTTAAGTTATTTAAACAGCAAAAGCTGACGTTCTGCCCTTTAATCTGTGCCATCTTTGCAGGGGAAAGGGAGGTCCCAGACTTCTCTCTCTTCTCACCACTGAAACTCCCCAGAAGATACATTTTTCTTATTTATTTTATTTTTTTATTTACAAATCTTTGTATACCGACTTTCCTCAAAAAGAAATCAAGACGGTTAACAGAGTAAAACATCAATACAGATCTATACGATCATAGAGACGCACATTTTTGTCAATTAACATCAATAATAAAATAAATCATACATTTATAATCTCTATAAAAGACATTTCTAAGTCTATTTAATACACATGTAATACATCTTAAAACATAAAATATAGAGAGAGGCGGAGAAGGGAAGCAGAGAAACACAATCTGAGGCTGACCTGAGCCATCCGGAGTGAGTGGGAGCACCTGCAGACCCGACCTGACCATCAGCGTGACTGCCGACGTCAGGGGGCGGACCCGGCGAGAGGAGGCAGGAAGCAGTGAAAAGCTGGCTGCGGGAGAGAGAACGCTGAGAGAGGCGGAGAAGGGAAGCAGAGAAACACAATCTGAGGCTGACCTGAGCCATCCGGAGTGAGTGGGAGCACCTGCAGACCCGACCTGACCATCAGCGTGACTGCCGACGTCAGGGGGCGGACCCGGCGAGAGGAGGCAGGAAGCAGTGAAAAGCTAACTGCGTGCGGCGCGCAGCAGAGCTGGCGCGTCGCCAAAGCCGCGCGCGCCTAAGGGGCGCGCGTCAGGTCGGCTTTGCCCGGCTTCGCCCGGATCGCCTGGACACCTGGGACTTTCTTATATTCGATTGGAGGTAAAAGTTTTTCCTTTTTTCTCTACTTAATCCTCCCGTGAAACATCTGCTGGGGAATATAGGCAATATTAAAGTGCAGAACGGCTTATATTTTCCTTTAGTTCTAATTAGTAATGCCTCCGAAGAGGAAAGGAAGGGTGAGAGTATTTCCATCTCTCCCCTTACCCTCTCCAATTCAATTGGATATTAGCCGTTTTATGCTTGCTACTGGGGTAGACGGGTTAGGTGTCAAAGAATCTGGTGTGCCTGCCAATCAGGGAGGATTGGCAGCGCCTGCAGAGGAGGCCTCCCTCAGCCCAAATGCTGGGCTGCCACCGGCACAGAGGGAAGGGAACGGGACAATTGGAGAAGATCCAGGAGCAGCTGAGGGTGTTGTAATTAATGGAGAGAGTATAACAAACACCCCCCCCAAGCGGAGAGTGGTGAAAAGCTGACCAACAGGACACCCCCTATCCCAGTAACCCGCCCTGCGGTGGTCACTTTAGATATGATGGCTGGAACCTTAAATAATATCCAAAGGTTGGAAAATAAAGTTGATGCAATAAATGCAGGATATCAAATGGATCTTCTCCAAACTCAAAAACAGTTAAAAGAATCAGCAGAGAAAATTAAGCTATTGGAGATAAATGGAAAGAAGAATACAGATTTTCAAGTTGCGGTGGTCAAAGACCGAGAAAATATCTCAAAAAGACTGGAAAATCTCGAAAACAACGCCAAACGGTTAAACCTTAGATTTTTAAACTTCCCCAGGGTGGTGGGGGAAGTATCTTTGATTTCCCTTAAAAAATTTCTGATAGAGAGGTCACGTGATGTGATGAGCGGAGGTGGTTGGGTCTAGGAGAGCTCCGGGTGCCCCGCTCCGAATTTGCCATTAATCTGCTCGTTCAACGGCATAAACTTTTACAAATTCATCGGAGATCGCAAGGGTTCATGTCCATTACAAATTATATGAACCGCTCTTCACCCGGCATGCCAATACGAGTTGGTAGGAAGGAGAGAGAGAAGACAAAGACAGGGGAACCTAAGATGGCGGCGAGTGAATCTCCGACGGAATCTCTGGCCTTAAATTCCACGACTACTGAAAGTTTTAAGGCGATTCTTATGGAAACCCTCGATTTAAAGCTTGCTGCAATATCGACCCAAATCTCTGAAGTTAGTACAGCCCTAGACGATATCAACCCGAGATTTGAGCGGATCGAGGGGAGAGTCAGCCTGCTGGAGGACGACAATCTCTCCCTTACGAGTAAGATAACGGCGCTGGAAAAGCAGGTTGAGTCCCAAACTAACAAGCTGGACGATTTGGAGAACAGGGCCAGACGGTCCAACATCCGTCTGATGGGGTTGCCAGAAACGCTAATAGAGAATAACCTGAGCAGCTTTCTGGAAACCTGGCTTCCTGATGCCTTACATGTGCCGGAAATCTCCCCAGTGTTCCACGTGGAGAGAGCACACAGACTGGGGCAGCGTAGGGAAGGGGAAAGTCGTCCACGGCTTGTAATAGCGAAGATACTAAACTTCTCCCATAAGCAGACACTCCTCCAAGCCTACAGAAAAATTCCGGATCTGGCTTATGAGGGTAAAAGAATTAGAATCTTTCAAGACTATTCAGCTAAAGTTTCAGGTCTCCGAAGAAGCTTTTCCCCTATATGTTCAGCACTCTATGACAAACAGGTTCGATTTACACTTCAATTCCCAGCACGATTAAAAATTTGGCACGACAAACAAACATCCACTTTTGACGAGCCAGAGGCAGCGCGAAAATTCATGGCTTCAATTGTGAAGTGAGTGGATAGCGAAGAGAAGAACAAGCGGCCATCTTGTCGTTTTTTTTTTTTTTTTTCCAGACAACGGCATGGCGCAGCAGGATCGAGTACATGCTCCTTCTTCTACCCTGGGCTGTGCAGGTTTGGAGTTTATCTTTGCTGTTATATACTGTTCTGGCTCGAAATCTTTCTTTCGACTGACTGGCTGAACTGGTTATTGGGAAGCTAATCGGGCATAACTTGCGGCATCTGCCTGATTAGTCTTTAGATCTGGCGGTGATGTAGACTACAAGCAAATCTCAGCGACATGGTTTCTTCGTATTATTTTGAAGGACCAATTTACATTTAATTCGAACTATGACAATTTTCTTTCCTTTTTTTATTTTTTGGATCTCCACGGGGTCGTTTTCTTCTGCAGTATTTGGGTTTCATTTTTGGCTTCTTTTTCTACAAACTTTGAGGGTACTGCTTTAGAAGGCTTCCTACCATTTATGTTTTAGAATCGAGTCATTTTCTGTGCACTGTATTTGTCTTTAATTAACATGTTAGTATCTGCATATTGGAAGGGTACAAGCAGCGATGAACCAGTTCAATACCTCTGGCTGTCTAATGAAAGGTACACCTCCCATCACTCCCTTGTATCATTCTCTAGCACTTACTTTTCGTTGTGAGGGCTAACAAATGGCTCAGGCCATGTATTGGGAGAAGTGATACAGTCTCTAGGAAAGAAATTACTGTTGGCAGTATTTATTGGTATTAGAGGCCAAGACAAAACTTTGGCATCACAAGGAAAAAGAGAGAAAAAGGGGGAAGCTAGAGTATCAGCGTGCTTTCCCCTTGGCCATATTATTCGGTGGAGCGGAGCACCCGATCACATGTAGAGTGATCTCTACCCCAATTTAGGGGCGTAAAATTCTGAGGTTTACCTTTCAGAGGAGGGTAAAGAGGATGGGGGATCAAGGGGGTGGGGAGGGGTTTGGGTTCCGGGATAGCAGATTTACAGGGGGGGAAGGGCGGCATGGGGAGGGGAGTGTGTGTGTGAACTATGTATGCATGATTCAAAAAGGACAGGGTAGAGTCTATGAGGAGGCAGTAATGTGTGAACAAATCTGGAGAACTTCCACAGTGTTATGTACACCAAACTATGGTAAACTGTTTTGGACTAGGATTCTCGTATGGGGAATATGTGAGGTGAAGGTCAGCCTGAAGGGAGATGGCTGCGGGCGAACATGGCGTTCATTAAGATTAAGGTTTTCGCATATACTCAGGAGTTTATGTACAGTGGTCTGCACATTTGACAAACACGCACAGGTTAATGGCGGGTGATTACAGGATTCTCTCTTGGAACGTGAATGGCCTAGGCTCACCAGTAAAGAGATATAAGGTTCTGAAGCAACTTAAGTCTTCTCATCCCACGATAGCTTGTATTCAAGAAACACACTTAAATGCGCTGGAAAGTCAAAAATTAAAAAAAGACTGGGTGGGAACCTGTCACTACACCCCAGCTGTAGGGAAAAAAGAGGGAGTGGCTATTTTAATTCATAAGGATGCCTCTTTCACTACAATGAAAGTCCTCAATGACCCCGAAGGACGAATGGTAATGGTTGTGGGCAATCTAAATGGCAGGGACATCACTATATGTTGTTTATACGCGCCTAATGCCTACTCGCATGGTTTTTACACATATATCCTTTCCCAATTGGTAGCACACGCGACGGGATACTTGGTAGTAGCCGGAGACTTCAATCTTCCGGCGGATCCCACTTTAGACAAAAATCCTCCGGGTCCGGCCGAGGCTTCCAGGGATGGGAAGGGGGTTTCCTTTCTATGTTCAGAACTCTCACTGTTAGATTCCTGGCGCACACTTCATCCCACAGAAAAAGACTTCACGCATATATCCAGGGCACATGTTTCCCTTTCCAGAATAGATTATATATTAATTCCCAGAGATGGGTTACAATCACTCACGAAAGCAGTCATAGGTGCTCAGGGCGTATCTGACCATGCAATAGTTTGGGTAGAACTTAGATTCCAAAAATGGGAACCGGAAGAAAGGTTCTGGCGGTTTCCTAGTTACTTACGCACGGATGCGTTATTTCAAGCCTTTCTGAGAACGAAATGGGAGGAATTTGCCACGCATAACTCTCAGCACGTTTCTAACCCTCAATTATATTGGGAAACTGCTAAGTCAGTAATCAGAGGGGAAATTATATCGTATATAGCATACCGAAAAAAAAGGTTACACCAGCAGCTGTTATCATTGGAGGATAAGCTGGGACAGTTAAAGCGTGCCTTGATAGCTCACCCTAATACACAACCGCAATTGGAATACTTTAGTGTTTTGAGGGATCTCAACAGCATTATTCACCAGCGGACCCAAAAAGCGTTTCAGGTGGCGGATAGAAACTTTTTCAAATATGGGAACAAAGCGGGGAAACATATGGCCAATCTAGTCCGAATACACAAAGGTAAGACCCATATACCCTCTATGAGAACCATCTCGGGGAAGACAGTTACATCAAGGAAAGAGATATGCGAAGTTTTTCGACGTTTTTACGAAGAACTTTATACAGATGATGTTACAGGGGGAGCATTAGAGGAGGAAGCCTTTTTCACAAACTTGAATGTTCCAGCACTATCCGCTACTCAGTTATCTTTTTTAAATAGACCCATCATTGCAATAGAAGTTCTGGCGGCTATATCAACTAGCAAAGCGGGGAAAGCCCCAGGACCCGATGGCTTCTCCTTTGACTTTTACAAGATCTTACAACACCATATAACCCCCAATTTAACTAGTTTTTTCAATGAGGCTGTTCAGAAACATGCGCTTCCAGTCCATTTTAACTCGGCTTATATAACAGTTCTGCCCAAACCAGGGAAAGACCCACTGGTACCTAGTTCCTATAGACCCATATCATTGCTCAACTGCGACCTCAAAATCTTAGCCAAGGTATTGGCAGATAGATTAAGTACTATTCTCCCACAGCTCATCTCAGAACACCAGGTGGGCTTTGTCAGGAATAGACCGGCATGTGCTAACATTATCAAACTGCTTACGGCAATGTCGCAGTCTTTATCACAACAAACTGGTGCGCTGGCGATAGGGTTTGACTCTGAAAAGGCATTTGATCGGGTCTCCTGGCCTTACCTATTTTCAGTTCTGAAAAGGTTTGGGATGAAGGGTAATTTTCTGAGTTATATTTCCATGCTATATACGCATCCCATCTCATACATAGTAGCGAATGGTTTCAAGTCCGAAGGCTTTCAGGTTCACAGAGGAGTACGCCAAGGATGTCCTCTTTCCCCGTTGCTCTACATTTTAGCTATAGATCCTCTTCTTCGTAAGATCGCAGCTACGGCAGAGATTAGGGGTCACGGGGCAGAGCCCCATGCATTTAAAATCGCGGCTTTTGCTGATGATATTCTAATCTACCTTACAAACCCCCAACAATCGTTACAATCTTTACTGGACATACAAGAGGAATATGGGAGATTTGCGGGCCTTCGTATAAACAAAGACAAATCGGAGGCTTTGGATGTAGGGGGGAGGGTAAAACCATTATGGCAGGGCGAGTTCCCCTTGAAATGGGTAGACACAGCTATGAAGTATTTAGGAGTTAAAATCCCTACAGACATAGCTGATTTTTATAGACTTAATATAGATCCCCTAATACAAGACACAGCACACAAACTTCAGAAATGGCGGGGATTGCCTCTCTCTATTACAGGCAGAATACAGATTATAAAAATGTTAATTCTACCAAGATGGCTGTACATAATGCAAATGTCATCCCTATGGTTAACTAGAAAGGACTGCAGAGCAGTACACGCCTCCTTTAGGAGATTCATTTGGAATGGGCGTCGGGCGCGTATTTCCCTTCAGGCCTTAATGCAACTCCCGGCAAAAGGAGGATTGGGATGTCCTAACATGCGCTGGTACAATCTGGCGTGTCTACTGCGACATATTACAGATATAGTAGGAGACTTTTCGTACTATAGCCCCCTGAATCTCTTAAAGGTATGGTGGGGATGTCGATCCTTGAATCATTTGCTTCAGATCCCGAGAGCCTCACTATCCGCCCAAATGTGGCAGCAACCACTGATACAAGCATGCCGGAAAGCATGGGCTTACCTTTGCACCCAGGTGTGCTTACCCTCTCAGCTCACTGCCTTCCTCTCAATATGCGATCACGGCCTTTTTCCACCTGCTGCTTCATTGTCGGTTTTTCATAAATGGAGAGCTAAGGGCCTGGTGTGGATTTATCAGTGTTTTTCTAAGGAGACAGGGCAACTCTATACATTTTCTGAACTGCAACAAATTTTTCTCCTTTCCCCCACTGACCAGTATGCATATATGCAGTTACGGAGCTTTATACAAGCATGCGGTACGTGTCTAATGCCCAGTCAAAAATTTTGGACACTACATGACATAGTTTTAGCGAGGAAGCTTAGCAAACCGACTATTGCTATATATAGTAAGGCGTTACATAACACAATTGCGAAAGACATTATCTAAATGGCGCCAATGGCCAGAGTTCCAATTGACAGATTCTGAGTATAGATGCTGCTATGGAGAATTGACTGAGTGGTCAGAAAACGTATTATACAGAGAATTGCAATTCAAATTTTTAAGGCGATTCTACTTAGCGGCAGATATGGCACATATAGCTGGCATCATACCTACTTCGGAGTGTTTGAAGTGCAAGTCTGACACGGGTTCCTTCACTCATAATTTTTGGTCATGTATAGTGATCAACACCTTCTGGGGACAAATTATAAGCAAATGTAATCTGCTGCTTCAAACACAACTACCCAAAGACCCCATGTTATGGTTATTTGGAATCAATAAGACCTCTGCTCATACCCCAAATAAATACAGCATGAAATTTATTCAAAAAATTAGTATGACGGGGAAAAAATCTATCTTGGCATGTTGGGTATCTACGGAAGGCCCGAACTATGAAACATGGTTTAAACTATTGATCCATTTATACACACTTGAGTATTCTAGTGGGCAGGTGGCTTCCGAGAAAAGGAAGTTGGAGTTGAATAATATTTGGAAGCCTTTAGCGGATTATCTGACACCCAAGATATGCTAGTAGTCACTGATACAGTAGGTCGGGGGATGTCTTACTCCTCTGGGGGTTTTCTGACAGGGTTGAGAGTACGGGCAGCTTTCCATTTTCCACCGCTCATGAAATCCTTTGGGCAAACATCGCGGGCCTATAGAGTACGCACTACCTGTTCTAAAGGCAGATTTTTGTATCACCGTTGAAACTTACCTACATTAGATAATCAGAACACGCACTCAGGGGAAATGGGAAGGGAAGAGGGGAAGGGCTACATGGGAGACCAGGGAGGGGGGGTGGGGGTAAAAGGGAGGAATATACATCAAATGCTCTTATGAAACTTTGCATCATCTTTTTGTCATTTAAGACTGCGAGCTAGGTCGCTGTTACAATACCGACTGTTATCTTTCAATTTGTTGTTCTTAGCTTGTTGCTTCAACTGTGTCTGTTTACCATATAGGGGTTCCATTGTAAACCTCTAACAAATTTTAAGGTTTCCTGGAAATGGAACCGAATATCAGAAAGTGTTGGCGTCCTTTTCGCTGTCATTGGTTACTGAATCTCTTGTTTTGCAATGGTTTCTGCTGCATTACTTGTTTGCGCATTATTTGTACTCTCATTATTATTGTTACTTGTAGTTAAAATGTATATTACCACTCTTGCAAAACTAATAAATATAATTCACAAAAAAAAAAATTTCTGATAGAGGGTTTGGGGTTTGTATTAGAGAATTCTCCAGTGATTACTAATTGTTACTTTCTACCTAAATCTAGTAATCCAATTCCTTTAGAAGATCAAATGTTTCAAGGAGATCTTACCAATTTTTTAGAAAATTCCATGGCTCAGATAATTGATAGGGGAACACTAATGGCAACTTTTACATCTATTGAAGATGTAAATCTAATTATGAAAAAATATTTTACTAAATTCCCAATCAATTACCTTGGCAAGGAAATGAAAATCTTTCCTGATTTAGCTGCAACAACTCAACAAAGGCGGAAAGCCTTTTTGGCTTTCCGAACAGAAGTCATTGCTTTGGGTTATAAATTTGTTTTAAGGTTTCCATGCAAATGTTTAATCTCAAAGCAAGACGAGATTTTTATTTTCTTTATGCCCGACCATTTGAAGAATTTCATAGAACAACGTAAATTAACCACCTCATCCCCACTGTCATAACTGAAGTGAAAAAAAAAAAAGGAATACCCAGTTAATATTGCCCTGTTTGTTAATTGTGGTAAATATTCTCCCTTAATTTCTATTTTCCATGCAGCTCTCTCAAGTTTGATTTATATAGAGATTGGTATAGGACGAGAAAATATAATGTTAGGTTATTTTAACACTGTTAATAAGTGATTTTTGCTTTGTCCGACCAATAATGTTTGCAAAATCGATTTCTGTTTAATATTGAAGTTATATTTGTGTTAACTTTCAAACTGACAAATAAAGTATTAAAAAAAAAAAAAAACCCATAAAATATTACTAAGAACATCTAAAAATAGATTAATTTAACTTAAAAAACAATAACACTAAAATTCTATATAATCAATAAGAGAATCTAAGATGTTAAATAACTCAACTTGACTCTAAAAAAGCCTGTTCAAAAAGCCAAGTCTTTATCAATTTCTTAAATTTCTGGATACAAGTTTCCGTTCTAATATCAACAGGAAGGGAATTCCAAATTTTAGGACCAGCCAAAGACAAAGTCCTATCCCTAACTGAATTCAAATGTGCCGCTTTTGGAGAAGGAACTGTAAGCAATTATTAGAGATGTGAATCGTGTGCCCGATCGTCTTAACGATCGAAATCGTCTGGCAGGAGAAGAAAATCGTGTTTGGCACGATTTTTTAGCTAAAAAATCGGTTTTTCCGATTAGTGCGCACTAACGGGAGTTATTGCGCACTAACCGGGAGTTAGTGCGCACTAACCATTGTCAGTGTGCACTAACAGAAAATGATACAATTGTACACTTTTCAGGTCAGTTAGGGTCAGTTTAGGAATGAATATGTATTCCTATTGGCTGCCCTCTTATTTATTGATGCTACCAAGGTTCCCACTGAGAATATAAGGGGGATGAGAAATGGAAACAGTTGGTAGCTTGACAAAAAAAGTAATGTGATCAGTCAATGTGACTAGAACTTGTGCACTAGCCCTGATACCGGGAGTGTTGTGATCTTCCTGCATGCAGTGCCCTATCCCTAATACCAGGAGTGTTGTGATCTTCCTGCACACAGTGTCCTATCCCTGATACCGGGAGTGTTGTGATCTTCCTGCACACAGTGCCCTAACCCTGATACCAGGAGTGTTGTGATCTTCCTGCACACAGTGCCCTATCCCTGATACCAGGAGTGTTGTGATCTTCCTGCACACAGTGCCCTATCCCTGATACCGGGGGTGTTGTGATCTTCCTGCACTCAGTGCCATATCCCTGATACCGGGAGTGTTGTGATCTTCCTGCATGCAGTGCCCTATCCCTGATACCAGGGGTGTTGTGATCTTCCTGCACGCAGTGCCCTATCCCTAATACCGGGAGTGTTGTGATCTTCCTGCACACAGTGCCCTATCCCTGATACTGGGAGTGTTGTGATCTTCCCACACACAGTGCCCTATCCCTGATACAGGGAGTGTTGTGATCTTCCTGCACTCAGTGCCATATCCCTGATACTGGGAGTGTTGTGATCTTCCTGCACTCAGTGCCATATCCCTGATAATGGGAGTGTTGTGATCTTTCTGCAGACAGTGCCCTAACCCTGATACAGGGAGTGTTGTGATCTTCCTGCACTCAGTGCCCTATCCCTGATACAGGGAGTGTTGTGATCTTCCTGCACTCAGTGCCATATCCCTGATACAGGGAGTGTTGTGATCTTCCTGCACACAGTGCCCTATCCCTGATACCAGGGGTGTTGTGATCTTCCTGCACACAGTGCCCTATCCCTGATACCAGGAGTGTTGTGATCTTCCTGCACACAGTTCCCTATCCCTGATACCAGGGGTGTTGTGATCTGCCTGCATGCAGTGCCCTATCCCTGATACAGGGAGTGTTGTGAACTTCCTGCACACAGTGCCCTATCCCTGATATCGGGAGTGTTGTGACCTGACAAATGTCTGGGGTCCTCCTCACCTTCAAACCAATAAAAGTATATTAAATGCAATTCTTTGAATGATTGGCAGTCAATGAAACTGCCTGTGCATGGGAGTAATGTGTTATCTCATTTTAATACTGGGCCATTGGATACTGAAGCATCATCAGAACTTGTGACTGACTTTTGGGGAATCCCACAGGCATTGAATACTTTAGTGCTCAGATCAAAACCCCAGGCCCTTTTTGATATGAGCAGTGAGCACTAGAGGTGTGCATCCATTTTCCATGTATTTGTAATCCGCAACTTATTTTGTCCTATCTGTTAAATACGTGGGGAGGCAAAACACATCGCGACTCCTCACGTATTTAACAGATTTCTGTTTTATTCGGCCTCCTAAATAAAAATTTAACCCCACCCCCACCCTCCTGACCCCCCAAGACTTACCAAAACTCCCTGGTGGTCCAGCATGGAGTCCAGAATTCATCCCTGCACTTGTTTGCCGGTTTCATCATGGCGCCGATAGCCTGTGTCACAGGGGCTACCGGTGCCATTGGTCAGCCCCTGTCACATGGTCATCGGCGCCATCTTGTGCTCCTACTATGTGACAGGGGCTGACCAATGGCACCGGTAGCCCCTGTGACATAGTATGGGCAAAGGCTATTGGCGCCATTTTGAGTCCTGGCATCAGACGGCCGGCGTGCAGGAGGTCGCTCCGGGACCCCCGTTGGACCCACAGGGACATTTGGGCAGCTTGGGGGTGCCCTCCTGACCCCCACAAGACTTGCCAAAAGTCCAGCGGGGGTCTGGGAGCGACCTCCTGCACGCCGGCCGTCCGATGCCAATACTCAAAATGGCACACATAGTGAGGGCAAAGGCAATCGGTGCCATTTTGAGTATTGGCATCGGCCGGCCGGCGTGCAGGAGGTCGCTCCCGGACCTCTGCTGGACTTTTGGTAAGTCTTGTGGGGGTCAGGAGGCCCCCCCAAGCTGGCCAAATGTCCCTATGGGTCCAACGGGGGTTCCGGAGAGACCTCCTGCATGCCGGCCGGCCGATGCAGGACTCAAAATGGCGCCGATAGCCTTTGCCCATACTATGTCACAGGGGCTACCGGTGCCATTGGTCAGCCCCTGTCACATAGTAGGAGCACAAGATGGCGCCGATGACCATGTGACAGGGGCTGACCAATGGCACCGGTAGCCCCTGTGACACAGGCTATCGGCGCCATGATGAAACTGGCAAACGAGTGCAGGGATGGCTTCTGGACTCCACGCTGGACCACCAGGGAGTTTTGGAAAGTCTTGGGGGGTCAGGAGGGTGGGGGGTCGTAGTTAATTTTAATTTTAGCTGGGACACGAATTTAACTCGCCGTATTAACGCATCGGGGCACCATACGGCCAAATGTAACGCATTTGCGCCCCGACGAATCTGAATCACGAATGCAATGAAAACTTTTTGGCTGCACATCCCTAGTGAGCACTGAAGTGGTCACCTACATGATCAGAGATTTTTCCCTGTACTATATTTTTTGTTTATCCCTTCTAATGAGATAAGTACAAACTTTAATTATGATACTTGAATTTTTATTTTTATTAAAAAATAGATTTTCCAATTGGAGAAGGTTTATCTAATAATACATATTAAAGATTATTATTAAAACTTTTGGTAGGTTTAGAGTTGGAAGATGAAATTACCTTCAGTGCTTTCTAAATAGCAGGCAAGAGACACTGGATTAAGTTCCTAAGCCCGATGATGATCTGATACCATTTCCTGAAGATTTGCACTGTGTGTATGTGAGCTTCTAATATGGTTATTACATGTCAAGTCTAAGTCCCACTGAAATATCAAATCACTTAAGGACTCAGAAAAGTGCAATTAATTAGCCTCTATTGTTATTGCTATTTCAGGGGAGGAAGTTTACATGAGAGTCATAAACATGTATTACCAAAATTAAGAATTAGGTAGTTCTCAGTCATTTTATCAATCCTATAAAGGATGTTACCCGTTCTAATGTTGCTGGAATCTCTGTCTCAACCAAAAAGAAAAGCCTTATGTCATCTACATAAATGTGATAAAATAAGAAGGCTTCATCCAGGATGTCACAGAGGAGCCTTAGATAAATTTTGAAAAGGGTCGAGGACACAACAGACCCCTGAGGCCCTCCAGCTAACACAGGAAACCAATCCAAACTTTTCTGACCATTTCTGACCCATTGCTGTCAAAAAGGAGACAAACCATTGATAAACATCACCCCAAATACCTAAATGTCACACTCTGCAACAACTTGACATAACATATAGTGCAAACATGGAATTTTAATGCTTTAAAGTATAAAATCAGGCACTTCAGATATAAAAATCCTCCTGCTACATTTCATTAAGAAGGACAGGAATTGAAAACTGTAAAACAGGAGAGAGATTAAGGAGTAATTGTGTTGGTTGACCTCATGTTTACTTTAACACAGTTTTGCTTTAAATAGCTTCAGAAGTGTTTGGTAACTGACAATGTTGACTTCCTGTTTAAAGCTTTTTTCAGGGCCACATTTAACTCTTTGCTTCTCAAGCTGTAAATCAGAGGGTTTAGCAGTGGGAGAGTGAGGATATACGCTGCAGTAACCAGCTTGTTTGATTTCAGAGAACTTGCTGAGCGGGGCTGCATATAAATTCCCAACATAGTCCCATATAACAGAATGAGGACTGTAAGGTGGGAGGAGCAGGTGGAGAAGGCCTTGCTTTTCCCCTCTCTCGATCGGATTCTCAAGATTGTGGAGATGATAAAGGTGTAGGATGTCAGGGTCAGGAGAAATGGGGTAAGGCCTGCAAAAACGGACTCTATATAACTCATAGTTAGAATGACTGAGGTGTCTGTGCAGGAAATTTCCTGCAGCGCTGTGAGTTCACAGAAGAAGTGATTGATTACATTGGAGTCACAGAAAGAAAACTGGGATGTAAAGATAGCCTGTGGCAATGAGTCTATTAAACCTGCAAGCCATGACACAGCTGCCAGAAGAGCACAGACCCTCTTATTCATGATGGTGGTATAACGCAGGGGATTGCATATCGCAACATAACGATCATAAGCCATGGCAGCAAGAAGGGTAATTTCTGTCCCCACACAAGCTATAAAACAATACAGTTGTATAATGCATGCAGTGAAAGAAATAATATTACTCTCTGACAGAAGGACAAATTTTGGCACAGTGACTGTCAGGGAAGAGATGTCAAGGGCAGACAGGTTGACCAAGAAGAAATACATGGGGGTGTGCAGGTGTGGATAGGCACATACTATGCAGATAACGAGGAGGTTCCCCAGCACGCCCATCAGGTAGAGCAGTGAGAAGAGAGTGAAGAGAGGGAGCTGCAGCTCTGGGAACTCTGAGAACCCCAGAAGCAGGAATTCTGTCACAGCGCTGAGATTTCTAGGTTCCCATTGTTTGTGCTCCATAGTGTGCTGAAGAGAAAAAGATGACAAAGAATGAAAGAGAAACAAATAGGAACTAGGCAGCACTGACTCCAATAAAATATATTTTAAAAATTTCCCACAAGTGTTGAACTAATAAATTAGAAGAAAGGGAAATACAACATGTCTGTTAGGTCATAGTGAGAACCAATTTGGCATCCAGGCATTTGACCTTCTCAGTTTTCAATCTACAGGATATAGTTGATGATACATTTTATCTTATGCCAGCTATTCTAAAGTATTATGTCAGCGTGGGAAATTTGTGACTTTCTGCCCGTCATCTGCCTGTAGCTTCTCCTAAGCCCTGTGGGTACCTTTTATTTATTTACTTATTTGAAAGTGATGATACACTGCTTATTTCAACAATGATCAATGCTAACAGTGCATCTTAACAAAACAACATATAAACATTCAATGATACAATAAAACAAAAGTAGATGGTTGGAATATTCACCGGTATGTTTCACTTGTTTAACTTTTTAGTGGAATTTCAGAAGGAAACTCCCTGGGCTGTTTCTCTCTTAATATTTGCTCTATTATTGCAGGTTCAAATGTAATCATTTATCATGCAGCTGAGCAGTTTATGGAAAATGTGCACCTAAGATCCTTCTTTCTTGTTTTTCATTTTTATTTAAAGTATTAAAGGGGTTTGAAACCTGCTCTTATTGCCTTCTCTGTACCACATAACTCTGCAGAGAAAGCGCCACATAACTGAACATTAAATCATATTTAGTGAGGTTTGCTCCATCTGAGATTCCTCAGATCTTCCAAATGGGTTCTTTAGATCCCGGGTGCTGTTCGTCTGCCTGCATGTGGGGACAGACAGATGACCGAATAGGCCACCTCGTTCAATTATTCCTTTCCTTTCACAAAGAACACAAAATGCTCTTGAGGCAAAGGGATGCTTACTTTTAAAGTATCATTTTAAAATAGGTACTGCTTCTATTTGTAAATCGTGGAAAAGATTAGACCTTAATTTTTATGATCTTTCTTTCAGGAGATTTGAACTCATTTCATAAAGACTAATTCCCCTCCCCCCTGTATTTTTAAGCTGCTGATGTTCTATTAAGAGTTTGTGAGATTGGTTTTGAGCCTTCCTGAAACAAACTTCAGATCGTGCCACTCTGACCTTTACCAACTTCAAATGTTTATCGAAGCAGTGGAGTCATCATTTTGAACTTCCTCCCAAAACACAAAAGCAGAAAATGTACACATTTTACTCTGGGTGTGATGAGAACACTTTGATATTCTGGCTCTTTGATAAACTTGCCCCAAAATGGTCGAGTCAAAGTAGATCCTCTATACTTCAGGATTACTAACATATCAAAGACTTACATGACAATCACAATTTGCAGGAAAGCATTTTGAAACTGAGGATATACCATACTGGAGAACATTAGTACAGATTCAAATCACTTACTTTCCAATGGTTTCTGCATCTCTGGCATGAATTGCCTGATGAGCTGGAAGTGCTTATATTGGTTGATAGACTCTTGAGATATGATCTCTAGACACTCAGGCCTGGTTAATTGCATTCTGAATCTTATAAATAATATTCTACGTTTAAAGGTACATTTTAAAAGCCTGGTGCACATCAAAATTGGGAGGTGTGTGCGGATATAGGACATGCATGTGTTCTGCTGATTTTATAAGCCATTCACATGCATGTACAAGTCCCGATGTGTGACTATCTCATATCAGAAAAAAAGGTATGAGATATGAGCAGGCTGTGGGTGCGGGTGTTCTGGACAGGACCTAGAGATGTGTGCATAAGTACCGATGCGCCCGGTGTACGCCCAGGTATATTTGAGTGCAAATTTATTTTCTGGTATGCAAGAGGTATAAATATTCATATATATATATACACTTCAGGTATCTCTGAATTGTTAGAGGTGTCTGGGTTAACTGGGGGGAGTGCAGGCAAATGATCCAAAGGGATTTGGAGAACTTAGCTTTAGACTGTGTGAACTGGTGGACAAACTGGTGAAACTGGTCATTACATGGTCATGAACCTGTTATAAAATTATCTCACTTTGTAGCTAAAAGCTGACTTGTAAAATATGGGGCACATATATGCACACCGGGGATATTTTATAACATATGTGCATTTGTTCATACACAGGATATAACATTGCTGTGTATCTGGTGATGCACCCACACATGCACATATATATGCGCCAGCACATCCATTTGAAAGTTACCATCATAGTTACCATCTAGTTACCACTAGACCTTCAGATCCCATTCAAACTCTACTCATCCGCAAGACCCATCAGAGAAGCATACAAAGGAACTCTTCAAGTCCCTCCAACTAAATACACGCATCTAACATCCACCAAAGATCATGCATTCTCCACAGCGGGCCCTGTCATTTGGAACAATTTGCCAACTGACCTTAGATTGGAACCCTGCCTTCTAACCTTCCGAAAAAAACTTAAGACTTGGCTTTTCCTCCAAGCCTTCCCCTAAACTCTAAAATGTCAATATACCTCTCAAACAGGATCCGCCCAACTAACTAGACTCTCGGACTAATCTCAGTATATAAATATATATTTACCCTCAAGTTTTTGCTGTCCTTCTACTTCCCAGCTATTCTAGCCCCCTAAGTTCTATCTCCTTATGATATGTAACTTGCTATTGCCTTCTTGTTATATGGATATTCATTTAGTCTCTAAGTTCCATGTAAACCGATTTGATATGAATCTTTTTCATGAAGGCCGGTATAGAAAAATGTTAAATACATACATACATAAATAAATAAATAAATAAATAAATAAATAAATCATAGGGTATAAATTTGACGGCAAGTATTCACAGACTTTATGTCAGTTTTCAAAGGGAACGTATATGTACATTTTCCCTTTGCAAGTTACCGAACATACAATATATTTGCTAATTTGTGTGCAGTTGTTTTATGGGAAAATTGATAAATATACCTTTGAAACTGCTGCTTATAGTTTTGGGATAAAGTGCAAAAATTAATTTCCTCATTTGAGCTCTCTTGTAGTGTCCCAAGATAGTAAGTTGGAGAGTTTTGAATATGTTTCAAAGGTTGGGATTAAAAATATTAACTTATATCACCTTTTCAGGTCTGTTAGAGCCTGGGAGAGATTTATTTTAAATAAAATACAAAGAAAAATATTTGCACAGAAACAACAAGGGAGCAATGCAGATAAATTGCTTTTATGAAACTACAAAAGAAAACAAACTTCCATTTACAGACAAACCAAAAATATTGGGGACAAATAAACAAGAAAATGAGGAGTAATAAACACCAAAAATCAAGGAAACTACATTAACAGAATCAATATCCAATCCCTATAATACTAAATTGATAGTCAACAATGACATTAAGTACCTGAGGCAAGTTCCCAGCTCTAGCTTCCAAAAACCTTCCTAAGAGAATATAACAGTCTGCCTTGGTCAACTAAGGTGTCTGAGAAGGAAGGATGCACCAAGAGCCAAAACCTCCTGGTGCATTTCCTTCCTCCTTTCTTGATAGTCTAAATAGATCCTGACTAAAAGGTGAATTTTAGAAGCCAAGCACATACCAATATCAGGAGAAATGTGCACATGGAGGATATGTGCATGTCTACCCAAGTTTAAAAGCAACCCACATGCTCACATAAGTGTATGAATATCTTGCTGTGAAACCAGCGGCAGCAGGCGTGGTGGGATCAGTGTTGGTTTGGGGCTGCTGGGGGGTGACAGATCAGTGTATGTATAACCGGTGGGAGGGGAAAGCTCACAACTGGGAAACAGGCCCATATCATTTTTTGAGTGACAGCTATATAACCAACACCCTGTTAAGTAGAATGTTATTGAGCCACATTACTTGAAAACCTATCCAACTGTATCCAAACATAGGCCAGGATTCATCAAACTATCACATGCAATAGGAAGAGGGGCATGTTTGATGGTAATAACCTATTCAGCACAAAGGGTTCTAAGATAGCACTTTGTATATGTTTTACCACAGAGTACAATAACTTTTTGTAGTAAGTGCCACAATGAGAGAGAAAGAGAGAGAGAGATAAACTAGCTATAAGGACTTTATAGTAGTTAGGTATTTATACCTCTATATGAGGCTCACCTAATTACTCGAGGTGAGGTTTAGGTAGGGGTTAGGGGCCACTTTGACATTCAGAGTGAGACATACAAACGAACAGTATACACTTGTGAAGATGTCATGTCCTTCGGAATGAGGAAACTCACATACAGATAAGATTTGTACAATGTTCTCTCAACCTAGTTTGATGGAATCTCTACCTAGGTAACATCAAGCTATGTTGAGAGAAAATTTTACAAATCTCATCTTTGAGTGAGTTTCCTCACTCAGACTCTGTTCTGTTCGTACAAGTCACTCTGAATGTCAAAGTGGCCCCTAACCCCTATGCCATACCTAAACCTCACCTTGATTTACTAGGTGGGCCTCATATAGAGGTATAAATACTTGACTACTATAAGAGCCTTATAGCTAGTTTCTCTCTCTCTCTCTCTCCTTATAAAAAGATTGAAAAGTGTGATATTGCACAGCCTAACAAAAAAGGTGACGTTATTTACACTGTGAAGATAGAACTTTTCCATATTAGCATGTGTTATGGTGCTTTTTGCATGCAAAACTCCCATTAGCGTACACTAACAAAAACTAACAAAAAGTAACAAGATCTAACGGTTTTTGTTAGTGCGCACTAACGGGGCGTTAGCGCTCACCAATGGGAGTTAGCACACACTAACGGGGAGTTAGCGTGCACTAACTCAAAAAATGATTTTTCGCAAAAATAAAAGACCTGAACCGCAAAAAAATGACATTTCCTGTGGCGGCCGAAAAATGAAGAATGACACGAACACAAAAAAAGATTCACATCTCAAGTAATTTTAGCAAAGTTTCTGCTTGCACAATGTGGCTACTGTAAAACCAGCAATAACTGACCAACTAATCCTCTAATATGAACTGGAATTCCTGAACCAGCTCTTCTTTCCAGCAGACCAGCCAGGGGCAGGATATTCACTGGAAATTTTAAGATATTAGCTACCTCCTGAGTTACACCAAGTCAAAACCTCTGAACTTCCAGACACTGCCACCACATACGTAAATATGATCCAGGCTCACCAGAATTCTGGACTCAAGTATAGAAAGATGGCAGCAAAGTTAGTGGGGAACAGTATGTCCTGTGCAATAATCTGACCATCAGCTCAAAACACTTCTGACATATTGAACTGTGATGCTTTGCACCTTTTTAATATTCATATGTGATTAGTATAAATGGCATTACTGAATATGATTTGTATTTATCTACAAGGACAGACAAAATGGGTCCAATATGAAAATGCATTCAGAACTCGATAAATAGGACTTATCTGGCTATCTAGAGGGCCGCTCAATATTCAGCTATCTCTTAGCTGGCTTGAAAGTGGGCGGGCAATGGGTAGATCTGGGTGATGCTACTAGGTTGGATAACTTTCCTGGCTAAGTAGCGATATTTGGCTTTAGCTGGATAAGTTATACCTGCCAACAAGCAGTTATAACTTATCCAGCAAAGTAATGGCTTGTACTGGGATATTCAGCGGCATATCCATGCCGCTGAATACCCCTTCAAACATAACCAGAAAAGTCATATCTGGTTATGTTACTTAATGGCCGTCTTTCAAGTTTGGGCCCAACTTACCTATACCACTAGAGTTGCTGTTTACATTTGTTTAGTCATCTTTGTAACCTAAGATGTCAACCAAGATGCCTGTTCCCTGCCCCCAACCAACAATACAGCCCCTTGGACCAATCTCCCTAACCCTAGAGTCTTCAGTGCAGCCCCTCCAGGCCAACACCTCCAACTTTTCCCTGCTCACTCTGAGGTGTTTCAACCAAATATCGAGGGAATTATGGAATACTTCTCCTTCCTGCTCTATTAGGTCTGACAGCTGAAAGGGGGCAATTTGATTTCAGATGCTCCTGTGCCCCATGTGCTTGACTGAAAGATCTCCAAAGGGATAAGAGAGGCTACATTGCTGAATAAGGGATGATAATTCAGGGTAGTGTTATATGCTGGGATGCTGGTGGGCTGGAAATGTAGATGCATTCCTGGAGATGATAATGTACAATGCAGTACCTGTGTCAGAAATGTATTTGATTAGACTCTGGTTTTAATGCTGAATTTACTATAGTCTAAATCTTTTTTTAAAAAATCCAGTGGTAGAACAATGACAAAATTATAACTGAGCAGATTTTAGCGTGGCTTAGTAAACAGGTACCCATAATCTTAAGTGCAGCAACAAATTCAAAATCATCCTTTGCAGAATCGTTTAAGTTAGTCAGGTTTTCAAAATTCTTTAGAGGCTCAAAATGCTGACTTCCTGATTATTGCTTTTCTCAAAGCCTCATTTAACTCTTTACTTCTCAAGCTATAAATGAGGGGATTTAACAGCGGGAGAGTGACTATGTATATTGCACAAGGCAACTTTGTGAATTCACAGATTCCCCTGTTCCAGGCTGAATAAACAATCCTATTACTGTTCCATATGACATAATGATAACTGTGAGGTGGGAGGAGCAGGTAGAGAAGTCCTTGTTTTTCCCCTCTCGAGAACGGATTTTCAGGATGGTGGTGATGATAAACAGATAGGATGTCAGGGTGAGGAGAAATGGGGTGAAGACTGTTAACACCAGTGCAGCAACAGTCAGAGGTTTAATGAGAGAGGTGTCTGTGCATTAGAGTTTAGCTAGTGCTGTGAATTCACAGAAGTGATTAATTAAAATA
Organism: Rhinatrema bivittatum; assembly: GCF_901001135.1. NCBI lineage: Eukaryota > Metazoa > Chordata > Amphibia > Gymnophiona > Rhinatrematidae > Rhinatrema > Rhinatrema bivittatum. The sequence continues at coordinate 44,925,500 of NC_042630.1, read as the reverse complement.
GATTCACAGAAATAAAACTGGGATATAATAAGAGTGTGTGGCAAAACTATTAAACCTGTTACCCAGGAGAAAGCTGCAAGAAGAGAATAGGCCAACTTATTCATGACGATGGTGTAACACAGGGGATTGCATCTTGCAACATAACGGTCATAGGCCATGGCAGTGAGAAGCAGAAATTCTACCTCAGCACAGGCCATAGAACAATTCATCTGAGTAATACACTCACTCAGATATATGGTGTTACTTTTCTTTTGGGCTGCCAGTGATTTTGGCACAAAGACTGTCATAGAAGAGATGTCTAGGACAGACAAATTAGCCAAGAAGAAATACATGGGGGTGTGCAGGTGTGGATCAGCACTGATTATGCAGAAAATAAGGAGGTTCCCCCTGCACGGCCATCAGGTAGAGGAGAGAGAAGAGAGCGAAGAGAGGGAGCTGCAGCTCTGGGAACTCTGAGAACCCCAGAAGCAGGAATTCACATTTCACAAGATTCATTCTTCAGTATGTGCTGAGAAAATTTAAAAAAAGTGAAAGACTGGAAGCACATTTTAAAAAATAAACTATGTAAGAATACAAAAAGTATCACAGAACTGCACATTCACACTAGTGACATATTTGAACAAAAACACAGTTATACAGCCAAATGGTCAAACAGTTGTACACTAAGGGGTAGATTTTAAACACTTGCATGCGTATCCATGTGTGTGTGCCACCCGGCACACACACATGGGCACACGATTTTATAACATGCACGTGCCATTGCGCACATGTATAAAATCCGGGCTTGGCACATGCAGTGCACGCACGTGAGTTCTTGAAATTTACCCCACTGGCAGACAGACAATGAAACAATCCCATAGAGGTAGAGTTCATAGCCCACACAGATACACATTAACAAAGATACACAGGTATATAATTACAGATATATAATTCACAGTCATACTATTAGGCAGTCACAAAGCGTCATCATTACTACTTGTAGTTCCACAATTTTAAAGTTAGGAGAGGTCATGAAGTTCATGTTCATGACATGGAGCATTCCACCAATGACCTGCTGATGGGGATGATACAGGGAATCTCAGAACTGCTCAGGTTTGTTCTTATTTGTATGGAACCACTTGTTAGTGAAATATGTTGTTCTAATTAATCAGTGGGTTTATGATTTGCCCATATTTGTGTTTTATGTTTTATTTTATGCAAATATTTTATTTCTGTAAAATTTTATTATTGTTCCTTCCTTGGAGCAATTTTAACAATTTAGAAATTAAATGTCCAGATACACTGCAGATACCAAATCTCTCACGTTCAGTCCAGTCCTAGTACCAGCCCCTTGTATATATGTGGGCTTAGAGATCAGATATCCCTAAGAATAAGAACTACCAGACTACAAGTGCCAGCATGCCATGGGGTGAATCCTGGATTGGCTCAAACTGTCCTGAAATAAATGGATCCAGATGGCAATGTGTCACCTCCCTTTACTCAGAATCCACTGACCTGATAATGGGAGCACTGGAATCAATGGTAGAGAAGTTCCTTTTCCTGAAAGCTCTTGTGTTAAAATGAATGCTGACTCCAGGCTGATGGCTAGGAAGGTATCCTCCTATAGTGTTGGGGCTTTCTTTTACATAAAATATCAAACTTAATCAAAACCAGTGTTTTCCCTCTGTTTTTATTTTATTTTTTATTATTATTTTTTTTTTTTTATTGTTGTTGAACCATTGAGGCTTGCTGATGTTCTATCTGGGTGTGCAGGAGTAATTTAAATATTGAATTTGCTGTATGAATATGTAATCTTTCATAATAAAGAGATTTCAATGCTAAAATGCCATATTTAATTAAGATACTTGCATCTAACATTCTGACTAATATGTACACTTCTGTGCTGAAAATGAGAAGAATCCCAAGCAAGAGTCTCACCAAATCATGTAAAAATGAATACAGCACACACAGTCGACGAGCAAATCTTCATAAGAGCCCCGTGCAACCCTTACACTAATAAATGTACAAATGAATACAGCACAGAGAGCTGAAGAGATGATTTTCATTATATCACAATGCAGGCATCACAGTGATTCAGATAAAACAGGAATATAGCACAGGCAGCTGAACAGCAGGTCTTCATCAGATCTCCTGCAATCCTTTCACTGATATGAGTAAAGTATGAAGAGCATGGAGAGCTGAACATCAGATCCTCATCAGAGCCCCATGCAGGTATCACAGTTATAAACATAAAACATAAATACAGCAGTGACAGCTGAAAATGGAATCATTGAGGCATATTTAAAATAAGGAAGTATGATCAAAATAAAAAATGTAAAGTGTTACATCATAAATTACTTACATGTTACACTCTGATGTAAGAAGGCACATTCTTGTTATTAATTAACCTGCTCACATTCAACTGTTTCTTTAGTGAATATTTTAAAAGGTTGCAGCAACAGATTTCTCCATGGAAAATTAGCTTAAAAATGACACTACAGAGCTATAAAAATCAAAGCTTTAGTGTTGTGCCCCTGCCCACGGCCTGCTTCCGCGGACAGGGCCTCACCTTCACCTTGCCTTGTAGCTGACGGGCTGCAGCCTTCCCCGCAGCCTGGACCTCCACTGTCGTTCCTTCATGCAGCGGAGGCTGCCACTCCTGTGCCTCTCTCCTGCGCGGCTGGAGCCGCGCTGTCGTTGTCCTCTTTGGAAGGGAAATCCTCTTCTCCTCACAGTTCGAGCGTTGCTGCTGGAGTGCTCCTCTGTTGTGGGTATCCCCTAATGGGGATTCCCTTTACTGTGGCCCAAGTGCTGCCGCCGACTCCTCTTCACGGCAGAGAGCCACCACTGCTGTATCCTCTTCAGGGCCATTGCCAGGCCCAGCGCAGCTCCTCTTCAGCAGCAGGAGCCGCCTATGGCCTTCTTCAGGCTCCTAGACGTCACTGCAGGCCTTGGCTCTGCCCCCTGTGCTCCAGGGCTCCTTCTAGGGGCTGGCCACGCAGCTTCTTCTGTCATTTAAAGGGCCAACTACAGGGAGTTCCTCTTCAACCCTCCTGATGACATCTTCAGGGCTCTTCCTGCTCCTGCTCTACAAATAGGCACTGCTTCAGTTCCTCAGTGCCTTCAGATGGAGTAACATCCTCCACAGGGAGTAACACCCTGCAGAGAGTCCATCTTCAGAGTTCCATCATCTCCAAGTTCCATCCTCGGAGTTCCACGGTTACAACGTGGTTCATCTTGCTGCTCCTGTCAGGAAGACTTCATGTTCCAAGTCTTCACTCTTCATGATATCTCTTCTTGATGTCTTCATCCGACATTCCAGGTCTCTTCTGTTGTCGACCTTCCTCGTGGTATGTTCCAGTCCTCGGGTTCCGTACCTGTAAGCCATGGGATTCCTTGCCTGCTCCTAGATGTCCCAGATGTTCTGATGTCTCCAGGTCCTGATGTCCAGTTGTCCACCTATTCTGAGTTCCAGATATCCTGGTGTCCTGACGTCCTCTGTCCTGATGTCCGTTCGTCTTCTTCTCTAAAGACGTTCAGATCCTTCCTCATCCAGAAGTCCTCTCCTTCAGTCATCCATCTCTTCAGACATCCAAAGGTCCTAGCATCCAGAAGTCTATTCCCTCGATCCAGATGTCCAGGTTTTCTGATGTCCAGATGGCTTGCGCCTGAGGTACCACTCTCTTGCATACCTCTTTCTTTGCTTCACTTCTCATCCCTGGAGAACACGTCAGCAGTTCTTGTCATCCCCTGGACTTGCCCCAATCAGTCTGACATTTGATAGAATGGAATCTCTCTGGTTGGACTTTCCTCAAGTGCTGCCTGACTCCTCTCCATGTAGTGCTTCTCCCGCTCCCAGTGTGGTCCATGACTAACCTTTGGGGTTGTGTAGGGTGCGTAGCGGAACAGGATGATTTGTGACCAGTCCTTGGCAGCTGTGTAGGGAGCCCTGATGGATAGCACTCCCCAACTCCAAGAACTTCATCTCTACTCTACTCCAAGAGCCTCGTCTCTTCTTCGTACACAAGAGTGTTCCTCTTCATTGTCTCCAAGGGTCTCATCTTTGCATCTGTCTTCATAAGAGTGTCCCTCTTCAACATCTCCAAGAATCTTGTCTCTTCAATGTCTCCAAGAGTCTCATCTCTTCATTGTCTCCAAGAGTATTCCTCTTCATCATCTCCGATATTCTTGTCTTGTCTGTTCAATGTCTCCAAGAGTCTTGTCTTGTCTTCATCTTCAAGAGTACACCTCTTTTTCATCCATGTCCAGGAGTCCTCATCTAGTCCAAGTTCCAGGAGTCCCTTATGAACTCTTACTCTTTAGCTCTCTGGTTCAGCAGTTCCCTGTTCCATTTCCACTTTACCGGAGTTCGTACTGTGTCCATGCTCATACTTGCTTGCCTATCCTCAGGGTATCTTGGGGATCCTCCCTGAGTAGTCTTGTGGAGCAGGGGTCACTTTCTCACAGGAGCACGCGATCATGCCTCCACGCCCTTTCACAGAGCTCCCTGGGTGCATTCATAACTGAATCCACAGTCACAAGGTATGTTCACAACATTTAGATTGTTTGCATTTAGTCATACCATTTAGTTGTTCATAACATTTTTTTTTCATAGGATTGTTATTTTGAGTGCTTTTAAGTATTGTCTGCTGCAAATTTATTTTTTATTTCTTTTTAATTGAATTTACAATAAACACAATATATCTTGTAGCAGTAATAGAAACATTATAGAAATACAATTTTAAGTAATTTCACTTATTAATCAAAAAAGAAACTATTATTGACATTCCTCAAAAGTTAAAGAAATTTGGAGAGACCAAGAAAGATTATGGAGTGAAACTTCCAATGAATTATCGTTAAAAGAAAATGAGAGCATGCCTATGTTACATCTTTACCGCCAAGACTACATAAGTGATCTTTAAGAGTAAGAGTCCAGAAAAGCCCTAAGCTGCATGGTTCAAAGAATACATAGTTAACACCTGAATAGTTCACTAAACATTTACAGGGGTAAGGTAACAAATATTGCCCCCCACGAGCAAGAATCTCAATTCTCATAGACACAAATTTATTTCATCATTCTTGTGTTGCTCATGTAACATCTGGATAAATACAAACCTGTTTTTCATGAAAAGTAAGGCTCCTATTTCATAGGAAAAACCTTAGGACAGTATTCCTTTCACTCATGAAAGCAAAGGAAATTAACATAGTTCCATTTTGAGTAATTTCCATCTCTTGAGAGAATTCCAATAGATCTGTAATATCCATAGAATGTTGATCTTGAGACACTTTTCCTAATGGTTCTGGCTCCTCTCAAGGTAGATAATAGGCCTTTGTTATAAGGGGCATTGCATTAGGTGAAATATTAAGCATATTCAGAATATAAATTTTGAAGAAGTCCATTGGTGATATAGAGTTAAGTACTGGGAAATTGAGAACCTTAAGTTCAAACTTCTTAAAGAATTCTCTATATTCTCAATTTTCTTTGAATAGATAATCTCAGAATGCACCAAACCTTGCTAAATCTTTTCATATGAGGAAGCTTTAGTTTCCAAAGCTTTAATTTTTAAATCTTGCGAAGTAATCAATCCTTCCATAGCCAATACAAGTTGGTTTGTGTACAATGTAATTCTCTGCTGCAAAATTTATGACAAATGTTTTCATCTCACCCCTTGTCTGTGTCATTATGAGCTACCTTGAGTCTGTAAAACTTAACAAAGGATCTCCCAGTGTCACTGAGTTCAAGAAACATTCTGTACGCTGCAGTAGGAAACAGTGCACCCTCCTCAATAGGACAGATCCAGTAGGATAGAGAGATGTTCGGATAACACAGCACCATGCAAGCCAACTTGAATTTATATGAACTTGATTTTTGGGCAGATCTTAAAAGACGCAAAATTCCTGATATCAATGGACTCCTCTTTTCAAAAGGGGTATCTGCTGTTCTGTGCTTTTTGTCTGAATTATAAATGACCTAGAGATGGGAAAGGACTGTCAGGTGATCAAATTTGCTGATGATAGAAAAATTATTCAAAACTGTTAAATCACAAGACATTGCAAGAAGACCTTTCAAAAATGGCATGCAAATGATTTGCATCCAAAGGACAGGTGATATTAATGTGGACAAAAGCAAATTGATGTAAATGGGGATGAGCAACCCATATAACAGTTACTCTATGAAAGGTTACACATTGGGAGTCACCACCTAGAAAAAGGATCTAGGTGTCATTACATATAATATATTGAAATTCTCTGCTCAGTGTGCAGTGATAGTAAAGACAGCAAATATAATTATTAGGAAAGGAATGGAGAATAAAATAGAGAATAACATAATGTCTATGTATCACTCTTTGGTATGACCACACCTTAAATATTGTGTGTAATTCTGGTCACTACATTTCAAAAAAGATATAGTGGAATTAGCAAAGATACTAGTGACCAAAATGCTAAAGGGAATAAAATGATACCTTTACGAAGAAAGGCTAAAGAGGTTATGGCTCTTTAGTTGGAGACTGAGGGGAGATATGTCAGAGGTCTATAAAATAATGACTGAAGTGGAATATAAATTAGTTTATTCTCTCAAAATGTACAAAGACTAGGGGGACAAGCAAAGGAATTGCTAGGTGATACATTTAAGACAAGTAGAAATATTTTTTGAGCTCTGAAGATTTTTTAACAGAGGATGTGGTGAAACCTGCTCATGTAACTGAGTGTGAAATAGATTTGGACCAATACCTGGAGGAAAGGTCCATAAAACATTATTAAATTGGATTTCCAGAAATCCTTATCCCTGGGATAAGCAGCATAGAATCTATTAACCCTTTGCAATCCCGCCAGGCACTTATGACCTGGGATGGCCACTATTGGAAACAGGCTCTGACCCAGTATGGCATATATTTTGTTCTTATGTTTGAGACTGAAGTTAAAAGATATTGCCAGATAATGGAACATTTGCTTTTTATGGAAAGCATTGTTTAAAAATAAATTGTGATTGCAAAAAACCCCACACAACTATATGCTTATTTTGATTAATTTTTCTGACTTCCGTATTGTGACGGGGTCACTATGCTAGACCAGAACCGTCAGAGAAAGACCCAGGAACCAAAGATTCAAGGGAAGGGGGGGGGGAAGGAAAATATAGCAACCCCAGGCAAGAGACGTCCCTTGGTTCCTTCCCCCGGATGTTATAAGAACAGAGGAACCACAGGTGTGGGAAGTTGAGGGTGTGGCTAAAGGAGCCAACCACCTGCGAGTGGAGGAGGAGCCTCCACAGAACAAAAAGGACTCCCTGGGAGAGCAGTCTCAGTCTCCTGCTGGGGACTAAGGAGGAAGGAACGGGCTGCCTGGCTGCTCTGGGAAACTTGGACACTGGATATCCCCGACAGTGTGAAGGACTGCAACCACTATCACAAGGAAGGTGAGGTGGCAGTTAGGCTCAGTGGGGCTGGACTCTTGAACTATGGACATTGAGAGGGACTTCTGAAGCCAGTAGCTGGACAGTGAGTTGCTGGCTCAGTGGGGAAGGCATCAGCCTTCCATCCAGGTGGTGAGGGTTTGATCCCCACTTGGGGACTTGTAAGATAAATATGGCTAAATTGCTATTTTGAGTTTCCAAGCGACACCGGTGAAAGCATCACACATATATTCACATAATTTCAGTTTTTGCATTTGATTTTCAGGACATTTGACGTGCTGCATCACCAGTGAAAGACTTTCTTTCCCCTCTGTATTCCTAAGCTGCAAACATGTACTGCTGTTCTGTCAATAGTTTGTCAGGTCACTTGTGAATCCTCTTGAATCCCCGTGTATGCTGCCTCATGCACTTGCACAGGTTGCACCCCCACTAGTGCCAGGCCTGGTAAGAGAATGCACACTGGTAACTAATGAAGCCCCATCTGATGACCAGTTAAAGTGACCAGCTGGGTTATGTAGTGCTCAAACAGGTTCTTTTCCATATCTTTATTATCAGTCGTCTAGAGGGAGAAATGAAAACTATGCTCATTTAAAGATAACACAAAACTAAAACAGCATAGATATGCAGGAAGAGTTAAAAAATGAAAGAGGATAGGAAAACACTGAAAGAATGTTCAAGGGGTCAGAAAATGAGTTCTAATGTTAAAAAGTGAAAATGAGGAACTTGAAGTACAGAAATCCGCCTCCTACATTTCATTGTGAAGGGGAAAAACTGTAAATCAAGACAGAGATCATGTAGTAGATGTCTCAGATGACCTGAAGATTACATTCACTGGGGCAGATTTGAAAAAAGTACACCAGATTTTAAAAGATACGCGCGTAGCCGCAAGTAGCTTTTAAAATCCAGGGTCAGTGCTTGCAAGGCTGCGCAAAATCGGCAGCCTGCAAGCAACCTGCCTCCGTTCCCTCTGAGGCCGCTCCAAAATCAGAGCGGCCTCAGAGGGAAATTTTTTTTTTTGTCAACCCCACCTTTCCCTCCCTTCCCCTATCTAACCCACCGCCCAGCCCTAACTAAATCCCCCTCCCCTACCTTAATTCTTTGAGTAACTTACGTGCGTCGCCAGCTCCCTGCCCCGGCACAGGCCGCTTTGCTGGAGCACACGGCCCCGCCCCCATACCACATCACGCCTTCGGCCATGCCCCGTACCACCACCACGCCCCCGGCCCCACCCCCGAATGCCACGCCACCCCCGACATGCCCCCCTGACATGCCCCCAAGCAAAGCCCCGGGACGTATGCATGTCCCGGGGCTTTGCGCGTACCGTGGCCTATACAAAATAGGCCACGGTACGCGCAAGTGTCCTGTGCACGTAAATCCAGCAGGATTTATGCGTGCAGGGCTTTTAAGATCTACCCCATTATGTTTAACAGTGGGCGAAGGACTATGTGCATTGCAATAGGCAGCTTGTTTGATTTCAATGAACTTGCTGATCTTGGCTGCAGATACACTCCCAACATTGTCCCATATAAGAGGATGATGACCATGAGGTGGGAGGAGCAGGTAGAGAAGGCCTTGCCTTTCCCCTGCTAGAACAAATTTTCAGGATGGTGGAGGTGATAAACACATAGGATGTCAGGGTCAGGAGAAATGGGGTGAAGCCAGAAAACATTGTTTCTGCAAAAGTTATAGAGTCAATGACTGTGGTGTCTGTGCAGGACATTTTCAACAGTGTTTTGGGTTCACAGAAGAAATGATTGATTATATTGGAGTCATAGAAAGAGAACTGGGATATAATGATCATGGGAGATGATAACTCTATTAAACCTGTTACCCATGAGACAGCTGCCAGAAAAGAGGTCTAGGAAAGACACGTTGTGTAGGTGCTGATCAGCACATACTAAGCAGATAACAAGAAGTATGGCCAACAGGTAGAGGAGTGAGAAGAGAGTGAATAGAGGGAGCTGCAGCTCTGGGAACTCTGAGAACCTGAGAAGCAGAAATTCTGTCACACTGCTGTGATTTCCTGTTTCCCATTGTTTGTGCTTCATAGAGTAGTGGAAACAGAAAGAATGAAAGAAAAACAAATAGGAACTGGGCAGTGCAGTGCTGAGTCCAATAAAATATATCATACAATATTCCCACAATTGCTGAACTGATAGACACATTTTATTTCTGTTTTTTTTCTGATTTATCAGGTCATATTGACTTCCAGTTGGCCCTCTCATATTTCTGGCTGCCAGACATAAGAAATAATAAATTGTACTTGTATAATATGTATTTATTTATTTATTTATTTTTATTTGTTTATATTACCTCAACAATTGTAAATTTATACTTCATAAAATGTGGAAAATGTATGACTTTTTACCAGCCATCTGCTTTTAGCTTCCCTTGATCACAAGCATTAGCTTTTCATCCTAAATCTGTGAGACTGAAATTCCACAGTCAGAGAATGACACATTTGCACTTTTATACTGTCACATACTCACGCAATCAATGAGTCGGGGAGTCACAGCATGGCATCTATGCAATTATACAATAATACCCTTATGTTATCTACTACACAGTCTGAGAGAGGTTTATAAAATTACAGAACAGAGTTACAGAGTTATAAGCTCCCCAGGTCACATAGTTACACAGTTAGTTATATTGTTGCTGGTTTTCACATTTTTGCTAGATTTGATTTTATTTTTGCAAGTGAACCTTTCAAAACAGAATTCGAAATTATATTTTAAGGTACTTTTCATTTATTGAAAATGTGTTTATTTTATTTATTTATTTATTTGTTTATTGGTTTTTATATACCGCCGCTTATCGAGATATCACATCAGTGTACAGAGAACATATTAACATACGCAGTAGCTTAGTAGTAGTATTTAAATTATATATTAAAAATTATACTGAATAATTCAGTTGTCAGCTTTAGAAGGACATTAATGGGGAACATTTTCAAATGTTTTTGTTAGATTTTCCCTCGTGGGTCCAGAGTTTTGTGCATAAATAATAGAATGTGAATCATTTTTCTGACAGATGAAAATATCGTATGATATTTTCTAATTCATCAGATATCAGGGGTTCCCTGAAAGCAATTGGGGAAACCCCACAAAATTTTCATGTGGTTTTCTTATATTTGTTTTTTTTTTTTGGGGGGGGGGGGGGGCGCGAGAACAAAGGGCACACAGAAAAACAACCCCCAAACCCACCCCTACCCTATAAATCAAATTATTTAGAATCCCCCACCCTCCCAACTTCCCCAAAACTTTCTTAAAGTACCTGGTGTTCCAGCGGGCATCCCAGGAGCGATCTCCCACTCTCGGGCAGTCTGCTGCCACTAATTAAAATGGCGCCGATGGCCCTTTGCCCTTACCATGTGACAGGGGCTATTGGAGCCTTTGGCCGGCCCCTATCACATGGTAGGAGCAATGGATGGCCTGCACCATTTTTTAAGATGGCACATATAGCCCCTGTCACATGGTAAGAGCAAAGGGCCATCGGCACCATTTTGTTTACTGGCAGCCAACGGCCCGAGATTGGGAGATCGCTCCCGGAACCTCTGCTGGACCAGCAGGTACTTTAGGAAAGTTCTGAGGGGGGTCGGGAGGGTGGGGGATACTAAATAATTAGATTTAAAGGGTTGGGGTGAAGGTTTTTTTTTTTTTTTTTTCCGGCTCAGGACAGCCAAAAAAAAAGCAGTTAGACCCACGGGAAATGAGGATTTCCCACTGTTACGAACACGATATTGGAAACAACTCCGGTACCGATTCACATCTCTAATAAATATGTCTAACTTAACCTTTAGCACACATATGAACTAAAAAGTATTTCACGATGTAAATAGTACTTAATGCATCATAAAAATAAGAGTTCCAGGGATTCTGGTTAAATTGATGGAGGAAATTATGCACATGCATTGACGTTTCAGATATGCATGTGAATGTTTCCTCATGTAAGTCCTTCCTCAAATGTATCTGGTATTAATATTCACTGGTACTTTTGCATCTGTTTAACTTTTGGTGGGATGTGAGAGAGAAACTCCCTGGTCTACTTCTCTTTTAAAATGTGCTTTATGTTTGCAGGTACAAATGTAATCCTGTACCTTACCACTAAGCGACTTATGGGACATTTGTCCTAAGAGCCTTCTTTGTTGTATTTCATTTATATTTAATTCATGACACATGTATTACATAGATTTGAAACCTGCTCTTATCTCTGGCATCACATAACAAAACATTAAGTCAGGATTAGAGATAGGTTTGCTCTATCTGAGAATGCACAGAACTTCCTGCATGCGGGGAAAGACAGATGAACAAACCTGGTCACCAGGTTAATTTATTCCTTTCCTTTCACAAAGAACCCCAAAATGCTTAGGAAACAAACGAATGCTTACATTGAAAGTATTATTTTAAAATAAGTGCTGCTTCTATTAGAGAATCCTGAAAAAGATTAGAGCTTAATTTTTATTACCATTCTTTATGTAATCTAATGCCAGGATTTTACACTTTATTTTCAGTAATTTTCAGAATTTTACACTTGATATTCAGGAGATTTGAAATCATTTCAAAAAGACTTGAGCAAGTAAATGTGAAATGGTTATTCACTCTTTCAGATAATAAAAAGACTAGGGGGACACTCAATGATGTTAGCAAGTAGCACATTTAAAAGAAATAGGACAAAATTCTTTTTCACTCAATGCACAATTACGCTCTGGAATTCATTGCCACAGGAAGTTGTTAAGACGGTTAGTGTAGCTGGGTTTAAAAAGGTTTGAATAAGTTCCTGGAGTTCCATAAACTGCTATTAATTAATTGGGAATAGCCACTGCTTGTTGCCGGCATTAGTAGCATGGGATCTACTTAATTTTGTGGTACTTGCCAGGTACTTGTGACTTGGATTGTCTAGGGATGTGAATCGTTTTTTGACGATTTAAAATATCGTCCGATATATTTTAAATCGTCAAAAATCGTTAGGGCCACGATACAATACCAATTCCCCCGATTTATCGTCAAAAAATCGTAAATCGGGGGAAGGGGGAGGGCAGGAAAACAGGCACACTAAAACCCACCCCGACCCTTTAAATTAAATCCCCCACCCTCCCCAAATGCCTTAAATTACCTGGGGGTCCAGCGGCACACTAAAACCCCCTAAAACCCACCCCCAGCACACTAAAACCCACCCCGACCCTTTAAATTAAATCCCCACCCCAAATGCCTTAAATTACCTGGGGGTCCGTAGCGGCGGTCCGTAGCTTAAATTACCCCCGGGTCCGTAGCTAAATCGGGGAAGGGGGAGAGCAGGAAATCCGGCACACTAAAACGTGGTGTCTTCAGCCGGCGCCATTTTGCAAAATGGTCGCCGCAAAATGGCGGCGGCCATAGACCAATACGATTCGACGCAGGAGGTCGTTCCGGACCCCCGCTGGACTTTTGGCAAGTCTTGTGGGGGTCAGGAGGCCCCCCCAAGCTGGCCAAAAGTTCCTGGGGGTCCAGCGGGGGCCCTGGAGCGATCTCCTGCCGCGAATCGTTTCCGTACGGAAAATGGCATCGGCAGGAGATCGACTGCAGGAGGTCGTTCAGCGGGGGTCGGGAACCCTCGCTGAACGACCTCCTGCAGTCGATCTCCTGCCGACGCCATTTTCCGTACGGAAACGATTCGCGGCAGGAGATCGCTCCAGGGCCCCCGCTGGACCCCCAGGAACTTTTGGCCAGCTTGGGGGGGCCTCCTGACCCCCACAAGACTTGCCAAAAGTCCAGCGGGGGTCCGGAACGACCTCCTGCGTCGAATCGTATTGGTCTATGGCCGCCGCCATTTTGCGGCGACCATTTTGCAAAATGGCGCCGGCTGAAGACACCACGTTTTAGTGTGCCGGATTTCCTGCTCTCCCCCTTCCCCGATTTAGCTACGGACCCGGGGGTAATTTAAGCTATGGACCGCCTCTACGGACCCCCAGGTAATTTAAGGCATTTGGGGTGGGGGATTTAATTTAAAGGGTCGGGGGTGGGTTTTAGGGGGTTTTAGTGTGCCGGTTCACGATTTTAACGATTTTAACGATACTCTAAACACCCAAACGGCAACAATACGATTCCCTCCCCCTCCCAGCCGAAATCGATCGTTAAGACGATCGAGGACACGATTCACATCTCTATTGTCCACGCTTGTTGGACCCTTGCTCTGACACAGTATGGCATATCTTATCCCATATTCTAAGTCACACTAACTTGCTTGACAGGCTGTGTGGAATTGGCATTTATGGAAAGGTCACAAATGTATTGCATTCGTTTCTATTGGGGCCTCTGATAGACATTTGATTGACTGATAGTCAATCTGACTGCGATGATTTTCAGGTGGAGTACCTCAAGGGTCAGCCTTTTTCTTACCACTAATATATCTTTGCAACATTTATCTGTTTTGATGGATGAGCTTGGACTTATCTTTACATTTTACACAGAATATATACAGCTTTGCTTTCAGGTACATGGCAATATAGGTGAAGTTGTCACTTTTATTACCAGGTCATAGAAATATAGAAACATCTTGGCAGAAAAAGTCCACATGACTCATTAAGTCTGCCCATCCATACAATTTGATGTTATTTCGTGTGTTTTTGTGGATCCTTGGGTACTGTGGAGATGACCACGCCCATGGGGAGGAGCTCCGTGAGGAGCCACAACACTGGGCTAGACTCTCAGACACAAAACAATGGAAGAACTATTTTATTATACAGCTTGAAGTAGCCACCAGGTGGCAGTGGTGAGTTGTAGTCTCAAGGACCTCAGCAGAGGGAGCCCTTCTCTCCTAGGTGACGTCAGGAGGTTCTGCAGCAAGGGTTACTGTGGATGAGACAGATGAGAGATTAGAGTACTCACTCGGTGTTAGCTGTTATGGATGCAAATCCACCAGATAGTTGTCGTAGGTACAGGCACTGAGGCAGCGAGAGCAGGCCCTCAAGGAGCGACTACCTATTCCCTGAATGGCACCTGAAATAGAACTGAGGGTCCCCAAGGAGTGGGTTCCCAAGTTAGTAGTAAAACCCCGAAGGGCAGAAGGAGAGCTTCCCGCAGGCAGCAGGAAAGAGGCAGAGTAGCACAGACAGGAACAGATCAAGTCTATTCAAGCCTATTCAAGCCTTTGCCAAGTCAATGAGCTAGCAATCTTGAGAAGTAGATATACCCGGATTGGCGTGACCTCAGATGAGGGAACGCCCTCAAGGTTCACACCACTGGGCGTACTTAGATGTGGGTTGCGCATGCGTGCACATCCTAGCAGGTACCTGGGAGGAACAATGTCATATGGCTGCACCATAGCCATTCCGGGGATGCCAGAGAGGTTGGCTTGATGACGCTGTGGTAGTCATCTTGCCCAGGTAAGCGGGAGGAGATGATATAGGGGTGCAACAAGTGGGGCGAAGCCGTCAAAGACCTACGGACACAACAGTGCCCCCCTTCAAAGGGCGTCCACGCTGTGACCTACCAGGTCTAGGTTTTTGTGGATGTAGATGATGGAAATCCTGTAGCATCTTCTTATCCAAGATACTGGACATTAGAGTCCAAGAGTTGTCTTCTGGGCTATCAGCATCCCAAGACAGGAGGTATTCCCATACTCTGCCTTGCGTTTTTACATCGATAACTGCGCCAACTTTGTATTCAATGTCTTCTTTTGCATCTACTGGAGTAGAGTCGGGTATCTTGTTGGAAAATTCACTGAGTATCACTGGTTTCAAAAGTGAGATGTGGAATGCATTGTGGATCTTTAGAGTAGCTGGTCCAATGAAGTGAGGAGCGAATCGATCTGAAGGAAGTTTGAGTTTTAAATGTTTTGTTGAAAGCCAGACCTTGTCACCAGGTTTGAAGTCTGGAGCTTTGCGATGATGAGCATTGTATCCTTTCTTGGCTTGTATTCCTGCTTTCATAAGCATCTCTTTAGTCTGAGTCCAGAGTTGATGGATATCAGTAGTAGTTGTCTGTGCTGCTGGGATGACACTGATAACGGAAGTGGCAGTGGTTGTAGTGGTAGTCGTCCATAGACCACTTCGAATGGTGTTGATCCAGTAGATGTTGCTGGATGAGAGTTTATGGCAAATTCTGCCCATGGCAACAGTTAGCTCCAATCATTCTGTTGGGTGTTCACGTAAGCATGAATGAACTGTTTGAGTGTCCAGTTCATCCTTTCTGTTTGGTCGTTGGACTGAGGATGATATGCCGATGTGAAGTTGAGGGCTATATCGAACTTCTTGCATAATGCTTTCGTTCATTTGTCATAGTGTTGGACCGAAGTCCCCAGTTCACCTCCCGGTACTGGAGAGCCCTGTGTAAGAGATTCAACGTACAACTCAGCCTGTCCTCAGCATTCCACCCCCAGAGCAATGGGCAAACGGAACGTACCAACCGGACCCTGAAAATGTTTCTTCGTTCATTTGTCAATGAAAGACAGGACAATTGGGCAAAGTTAATGCCGTGGGCGGAGTTCTCATAATAATCACACACACTTTGCCACGGGAAGCTCCCCCTTCCTAATTGTTTATGGGAAACAGTTGCGACCGCCACTACCTCTGCCTCAGCCTAGTGCCTTGCCCACTGTGCAACTTTCCGCCCGACAGTTACTTTCACAATGGACGTCCGTCCAAACAAAACTTGCCAAATCAGCCAAAGCCACTAAGAGATGGGCCGACAAGCACCGGCAACCAGCTCCTATCTTCCTTCCTGGAGACCGGGTCTGGCTTAGCACAAAAAATCTTCAGCTTCGCATCCTGTCCAGAAGACTAGCTCCAAGATTTTGTGGACCCTTCCACATTGCAGAACGCATAGGGGCTGTTTCGTATCGGTTACGCCTACCTTCCTCCATGCATATACACAATGTATTCCATGTGTCCTTGTTCAAGCCTCTTGTTCTCTCCAGGTATCATCCTAGAGTACCTGCTTCTACGGATCCCTCTGTGCCTGATGAACCTACCTACCAAGTCCGAGAAGTCCTAGACGTACGGTTCCTTCACCGACGCTGGGAGTATGTGCTTGCCTGGGAAGGCTGTGGTCCCAAGGACAACACATGGGAACCAGCCCGCAACATCCTGGATAAGAAACTTCTATGAGAATTCCATCATCAGCACCCAGGTAAACCAGGCCTTGCTAAGAGGGGAGGTACTGTTGTGGTCCTGGTCGCGGCACTCGCGACTGGAGCCTTACTTCTCATCACCAGCTATCGGGTCCTGCCTCACGGTCGGGGTTCGCTGGGTTCTGGGCCTGTTCGGTGGCGTCCCCGCGGGGGCAATGCCATCGGGACGCCCAAGTCTGACGCCCTCCTCCTAGGTGCGTGCGCAAGGGAGCTACAGATATAGGGCCTTTCCCGCCACTCGATGCTCCGCCTGCTGCCGTGACGTCAGACCCCGGCGACTATGTAAGTTTGGCGCCTGCTTCCAGCAGACACCTTGCAACGAGGTTACCTTGGGGTTCCTAGTTGCTGTGTGCCTGGGAGGTTACTAACTTCTTGCCTGTAGCCTGCTTCCGTGTCTTGCTTCAGTTCCAGCCTGGTTCCTGCTTCTGTGTCCTGCTTCAGTTCCAGACTTGTTCCTGCCTCAGTATCCTACTTCAGTTCCAGCCAGGTTCCTGCCTCAGTATCCAGCTTCAGTTCCAGGCAGGTTCCTGCCTCAGTATCCTGCTTCAGTTCCAGCTAGGATCCTGCCTCAGTATCCTGCTTCAGTCTCAGCCTGACTCCAGCTTCCATGTCTTGCTTCAGTTCCAGCCTGATTCCAGTGACTCTCCTAAGTCCCAGCGGCCGGGATCCTATGGGCTCCTCCCGGGGCCGTCCAGGCTTCCAGGGTGAAGACACTTCATCTGTCCTCCCGGCCCCAGTAGCTCGAATCCCACAGGCTCCTCCTAGGGATATCGAGCCCCCTGAGTAAAGGCCAGCCCCTTCTTCCGGCCTAGTATCTGCCACCCGGCCTTCTCCCCATCACCCGGAGACATTGTCCACCTTTCCCAGTCTCCAGCAGGCCGGCCCAAGGGTCCATGTACAGTGAATTCACAACATTCTGTTTACCTGTTCAAATCTTGCTGCCAAATTCTGTAGGAATTGTAAGGGATGTAAAGTGGCAGTGGGCAGACCAAGTAACATGGAACTGCAACAATCAGTATTGGCAAAGATTAAGAGTTGTAGTACAGTCCTGAAATAATTTGTAGGTAGTACAGGTTTTAGGCATCTCAGGTTTTTTTTATAATTATTTCTTTATTAAGTTTTTTATATAACTGTACAGACAGCAGTTAGCATGCCCAAGACATTACAGGTAGTGTATATAATCATGTAATACAAAGAAAATATATATGCTTTTGTTGCGGTTGGGCACTGCTGTGGAATAGTGGACCCTTGGGCCGACTTACCATGAGAGGCGGGGTAGGCCGGGAGGCGGAGCCAAGGCTCAAAGTGTACACTAGGAGAACGCCCGGGAACCAGGAACCCCCCAGGAGGAGCCCTTAGGGACCTGGCTCCTTGGGACTTAGGTACCAGAGAGAGAGTCCAGTAACAGGGAACTAGGAAGTCCAATGGTAATGAGTCTAGCACAAGATATTCACCCGGGTACCCAGAACCCCCCAGGAGGGGCCTGTAGGGTTCTGGCACCTTGGGGACTTGGGTACTAGAGAGAGTCTCTAACTGAGCAGGCGTGAGTAGGAGCAAGTAAAACCTGGAGCGGGGTCCGCAGCCAGCAGGTAAAGGCAAGGCTGAAGCAGGAACAGAGACGAGCCGGGATCGAGGCAGGCAGCAGGCAGAGCGTAGTCAGGGACGGACCGGGGTTGAGGCAGGCAGCAGGCAGAGCGTAGTCAGGAATGAACCGGGGTCGAGGCAGGCAGCAGGCAGAGCATAGTCAGGAATGAACTGGGGTCGAGGCAGGCAGCAGGCAGAGCGTAGTCAGGAACTCCAAGGTCGGCGGCAGGAACACAGCAAGACGATGCGCAACTCAGAACTACAGGACTGTAGTGAACCTCGTTGCGAGGAGAGGATGTCCGGACGCCGGTTATATCTGTCTCAGAGCATGACGTCACCAGCGCAGGCGGGACTTGACTTCCGGGTTCTGGACACTCAAAGTGGCCACATGGAACTGAGGGCGTCCTTGGGTCCCGGAGACCGTGGAGTGCGGCGTCTCCAGACGCGGAGGTAGGCGCTGGTCACGGGAGAGAGGGAGGAAGCGGTGCAGACCGCAACAGCTTTTCTTAGATACACTATTTCTTACAACACTAACCTGAGTTACAATGTAAACTGGGGGGCATAACAAAATTCCACAGGAGCAATTATAATTGCAATTTCTCAGTTTTTAAATAGGAAAGAGGAAGCAGTGGAATTATTATAAAACAACATTATTATCAGGCTCTTCCCTAGGTTCAGAATGCGAATTCAAAAATGCTTCCAGTTGGGAAGGTTCCATAAACACATATCTAGCATTATTCATTTTTAGAATACATTTACTTGGAAATCTATCTGTGTTCCTAATTGACGGACTCTAGGGCACATTGCTAAAAAAAATTTTCAACGATGTTGTGTAACTCTTATGATACCTGGGTTTATCCATATTTTTTGCCCCAAATAAAATACATTTCTATTTTGAAGGAACAATCTCAATATATTATCCCTATCTGCTGCCATCATAAATTTAACCATTAAAGTTATTTTCTCCACTTGATCTTCTAAGGATGTCTCCAGGAATTCTGATAAATTCATCAATGGAGATGTACTCTCAACAGGTTCCACAGGAATATCAGTATTGAAATTCAAATTTCCCCCTGCTTGGGTGGTTTCTGGGACAAATTAAATTTTTGATATAATTGGCAGTTCTCCAATTGTTAAATGCAACATTTCTAACATATATTTCTTAAATTGTTCCTTTGGTGAAATCAATTTATACTTGGCGAAGTTTACTACTCTCAGGTTCAGATATCTGATATTATTTTCCAAATTTTCCTCTCTTTTTTCCAATATAGAGTCCCCTTGAATTAGGCCCGCTTGTATGTTTTGAATCTGGGAGATTTCAGAATACATTTCTTCAATTTTAGTAGAATGAGTCAACACCATCGGATTCACAGCACTAAATTGATACTATGAGTCTTAACACAGATGTTAAGGAAATAATAGCATTTTCCAGAAGTGATACTGCATTCCACAAAGCTTCTAATGTCACAACAGCTAGTTTAACCAAGAAAGTCTTAGCAGATATATTTATCGGTAAAGTTAACTGTTGTTCTTCCAAATCCTGGGTGTTTCCTTCTGCCTCCTTCCTGGGGTGGTTGAATTTTAGTGAAAAACTGCCAAAACCACTCAATGTCCCGATGTTTTGTTCCTTCAAGACGATCATAACATCTCCGTCTTGCCCTGCTCCATTCGTGGATAGGCCTTCCTCCTAGGCCATTCCCCCCATGGACGCCTTCCATCCTGGGTTCCTGGCTGACCCAAACGTGCTGGCATAGGCGGGGGGGAAGATGCCGGTGCTCCAGGGCTCAGAGATGTTTTTCCAAGCAGTGTCAGAGCTTGCTCCTCCTCCGAAGCTGCATCTGACCCTCCCAAAGCATTCTCTGCTGCAGTGCAGAATTATTTTATCATTGTTTGTAACATGGTAGGCTTAAGGGGGGTCGAGGCTCCATCCTTTACCTTCCCCTTCCTCTTAGTGTGAGGCATATTTGGTTCACAAGAAATAATTCAGTAACAGCGACTCGAGAGCTCTGGCAGACCATGTCCTATCCTCATGATGCCATTTTGTTTTTCCCATCTTCTCTTAGGCATCTCAGGTTTAATAATTTGTGGTATCCGTCCTTCAGTTTTTGGACAATGTGTTTTTTCAGGTTAAGCTCACTGTCTAAGAAAATACCTAGGTCTCTGGAAAAAGTTGTTAATTCAATTTCATTGTGGTAGTTGTCAACTTTGAGTGATGGAAGGTTGCTTATGACCATTTTTTGATCCAGGAATAATATTTCTGTTTTATTTATATTCAGTATGAGTTTCAGGTGATTTAATAACGTCTTTATTACTAATAAATACAAAGAGGTTGTTTTAAGTGCTTTTTCAATGGAATCCTGAATCAGTACCAAAACCTGAATGTCATCGGCATAAATTAAGTAAGTCATGCCCAAGCCTGACAGATGGCAGATTGGTAACATATAGATGTTAAACAGTGTGGCAGACAGTGAAAACCCTTGAGCCACCATAGATTCTAGGTTTACTTTTTTTGAGGTAGAGTTTTGAATTTTTACCTAAAAAAAAACTGTTTAAGTAAGATGAGATTCATTGCAGGGTTATATCTGCTAATCCAATTTCCATAAGTCTGTTTATTAGAATAGTATGGTCGACCATATCAAATGCTGCAGAGAGATGTAATAACACCAGCAGAAATTTTTGACCACTATCAAAGCCTCTAAGCATTGTGTCATGCAAGGTTAATAATAGGATTTCAGTGCTTAGATGATTTCTAAAGCCATAGGGGTAGATTTTAAAAGGTGCGCGCGGGAGTAGATTTGTTGGCGCGAACAAATCTACTCCCGATTTTAAAACATGCGTGCGCTGCCGCGTGCATGTTATAAAATACAGGGCTGGCACACTCAAGGACATGCAAAATCAGCAACCTGCAAGCGCTGAGCCATGCCGCCATCTTCCGTTCCCTCCGAGGCCGCTCCGAAATCGGAGCGGCCTCGGAGGGAACTTTTTTCTGGCCCCCCCACCTTCCCCGCCCTAACTAATTCCCCCCACACCTTTATTTTACAAGTTATACCTGCCCGAGGCAGGCGTAACTTGCATGTGCCGGCCGACTGCCAGCGCGCCATGTTCCGGTCCGGGGTTTGGTACGGAGGCCACAGCCATGCCCCCCATAACGCGCTGGCCGCGACTCGCTGGCCATGACGTGCCGGCTGTGACGCGCTCCCTGACACGCCCCCCCAGAAAGCTCCAGGACTTACGCGTGTCCTGGGGCTTGCATACTGCTGAGCCTATGCAAGATAGGCTCGGCACATGCAGGGGGTGAAAGGGGTAGCTTTTTGCGGGTTACGCGCATAACCCTTTGAAAATCTGACCCATATTGTGTTGGATATAAGATGTTATAGTGCTCAAGATGTTCTGTGATTTGTTTTTGTACTACCTTCTCTAACAGTTTAGTGTCAAAGGGAAGGCTTGAGATTAGTCTAATTAGCCAAATAAGAAGGACCCTGTCCATGTAAGGCTCTATATACAAGTGTGAGCACTTTCAACTTCACCCTCTGTGCAATAGACAGTTCACAATATAACTATTATTTTATAAGTTATGGTTTATTACCCTGTTCAGTCTTATCCTAGTTCACTCCCCTGTTTTAATGTAATTGCATTCTTACATGCTTGTTGTTGTTATAATGTAAACCGAAATGATATGTAACTTTGCTACATGAATTGCGGTATATAAAAATGTTAAATAAATAAATAGTCTATAATTATTTAAATTTGAAAGATCAAGGTTGTGTTCTTTAGTATAGGTCTTATTATTGCACTTTTTAAGAGATTGGGAACATTTCCTTCCTTGAGATTGAGATTAATTATAGGAGCTAGGACTGTGGATATAGTGTGGACTATTGGTTTAAGGGATAAGATCGAAATATTGTCTAAGGGGTGTGGACCAGGGTTAATTTTTTTAATTAAAGCCTCTATTTCCAAGGATGATGTTTCATTGAAGGCAGACCATTTGGCATTATCTCTCAGAGTAAGCTTAATTTGTTGGTTATGAGTAGGATTAATGATGGTCGTTAAGTTAACAATTTTATGTTTAAAGAATTCACCAATTTCATTACATCTCTTAGTCGGTAATAAGTTGTTTTGATCAGTAGTTTTACCTTTTGTTAGGTTTGGACAATGGAAAATAAAGTTTTGGGGATGTTAATACATTTTTTAATTTTTTTGGCGTACAATTCTTTCTTGGTATGATTAGTCAGTGCCTTGTAGTAGGCGAGGTATGATCTGTATTCGCCTAAATTGTTGTTAGAGGGGCATCATCGCCAGGTTTTTTTCTTTTTTTTTTAAGAAGTCTTTTACAGTTTCTTTTGTTGGTATTGTACCATGCTTTGTGTGTTTTATGGTTTTTTGATTACCTTAACTCGAAGGGGGTTAATTTCTTCTGCTATTGTATTGGTAATTTGATACCAAGAATCTATGGCACAATTACTATTTATAAAGTTTATATCTATGAAAATTTGATGGAGCTCCGGTAGCATTATAATTCCCATCACTTTCTTTCTGATTCCCTGTATTTGTTCCATGATTTCTTGAATTAAAATACTGGTTTTGTCTTTGCCACCTCCACTAGGAGGCCGTTCCATGCCTCCATCACCCTATCTATAAATATTTCTTAAGATTATTTCTGAGTCTACCCATTGTTAACCTCATTGCATGGCACTTTCTTCTAATCTCCATTCTGTTGAAAGAGGCTCATCCTCTGCACAGGGAAACCTTTGAGATACTTGAATGTCTCTATCATATGTCCCCTATCCTCCAAATTGCACATGTTTAGATTTTTAAGTCTAACCTCATATGCTTTAGAATGAAGACCACCGATGATTTTAGAAGCAACCCTCTGGACCAACTTCATCCGGTTTATATACTTTTGAAGATGCGATCTCCAGAATTGTCCACAATATTCCAAATGAGGTCTCACCAGGGACCTCTATAGGAGAAATATCAGTTATCTGGCTAACTCAACACTTCCAAGTTATGCCTTGGAATACCACTAACTAATCCATCTAAATTCTAGCCAGATAACTTATCATGCATCTAGAATTTAGCCAGATAAGTGCCCAAAAGCTTAATTTAACTGGATAACTTTAGAGTTATTTGGCTCATGCTTTTGAATATGGACCTCTAAAATACTAACATTCATAGAATACATAAAACAATACTAAAGAAAACAGTAGACAAAACAAACAATAAAACATGAATTGATTAATTTAAAATGCATAAGCATTTACTCTGCAAGCTGCCATATCAATTTCATGCCTCCAGGAAGAGTAGAGCTGTTAAATTATGACCAAATATTTTGATATCCCAAATAGAGGGTAAATCCCTCGGGAATGCATTGCACATGTTTTGGCCAATTGGGACCTGAAAATATATTTGCTTAATACCAGGAACTATTATGAATAAATCATCAGAAAAACAAGCCCTGACAAATATCTGGAGTCCTCTGTGCCTTCAAACCAGTAAAGGTATTTTAAATGCCATTCTTTTATTGATTGGCAGCCAATGAAATTTCTTGTGCATTGGAGAAATGTTTTATCTTAATTTACTCCCAGTAACAAACAGAACCATTGGATACTGTACCATCATTAGAGCTCATAACTGACATTTGGGCAATCCCACACGCAATAACTTCATCAGTGCTGAAAGCAAGACCAGGCCCTTTTTGATTTGAGCACTGAAGTGGTCATCTAATGATCAGAGTTATTTTTTTTTTGTGAATCACTTCTAATGAGATAAGTACAAAATGTATTTATAAGACAGTTGAATTTCTTTATTTAAAATTACTTTCTAATTGGATACGGTTTCTCTATTAAATATTAAAGGTTGTTATAAAACCTTTGGTAGGATGGGAATTGGTAAATGACATTACCTGCAGTGTTTTCTAACTGATTCAGTATGCAGCCCATTGTGGAAGGAGATCTGATACACACAGTGCAAATCTCCAGGAAATGGTATGTGTGCATCTAATACGGTTATTACATGTCAAGGCTAAGTCTACCTGCTATATTTCATTAAGAAGGACAGGATCTGAAAACCGTAAAACAAGAGAGAGATCAAGGACTAATAGTTTCGGTTGATCTCATGTTTACTTTAATGCAATTTTGATTTAAATAGCTTGAATACTGTTTAGTAACTTACAATGTTGACTTCCTGTTTAAAGCTTTTTTCAGGGCCACATTTAACTCTTTGCTTCTCAAGCTGTAAATCAGAGGGTTTAGCAGTGGGAGAGTGAGTATATACGCTACAGTAACCAGCTTGTTTGATTTCACAGAACTTGCTGAGCGGGGCTGCATATAAATTCCCATCATAGTCCCATATAACAGAATAAGGACTGTAAGGTGGGAGGAGCAAGTAGAGAAGGCCTTGCTTTTCCCCTCTCTAGATCGGATTCTCAGGATTGTGGAGATGATAAAGGTGTAGGATGTCAGGGTCAGGAGAAATGGGGTAAAGGCTGCAAACACGAACTGTATATAACTGATAGTTAGCATGATTGAGGTGTCTGTGCAGGAAATTTCCTGCAGTGCTGTGAGTTCACAGAAGAAGTGATTGATTATATTGGAGTCACAGAAAGAAAACTGGGATGTAAAGATAGCATGTGGCAATGAGTCTATTAAACCTGCAAGCCATGACACAGCTGCCAGAAGAGCACATACTCTCTTATTCATAACTGTGTTATAACGCAGGGGATTGCATATTGCAACATAACGATCATATGCCATGGCAGTAAGAAGGGTAATTTCTGTCCCTGCACAAGCTAGAAAACAATACATCTGTATAATGCATGCAGTGAAAGAGATAATATTACTCTCTGACAGAAGGACTAAGAGTAATTTTGGTACAGTGACCGTCAGGGAAGAGATATCAAGGACAGACAGGTTTACCAAGAAGAAATACATGGGGGTGTGCAGGTGTGGATCAGCACATACTATGCAGATAACGAGGAGGTTCCCCAGCACGGCCATCAGGTAGAGGAGAGAGAAGAGAGTGAAGAGAGGGAGCTGCAGCTCTGGGAACTCTGAGAACCCCAGAAGCAGGAATTCTGTCACACGGCTGTGATTTCCAGTTTCCCATCGTTTGTGCTTCGTAGTGTGCTGAAGACAAAAAGAAGATAAAGAATGATAGAGAAACAAATGGGAACTAGGTAGCACTGAGTCCAATTATATATATATATATATATATATATATATATATATATATAAAATGCATCTCTTAGGTTATAGTGGCCACCAATTTGGCATCAGGGCATTTAGCACTCAGTTTTTGATCTACTGGACATAAATGATGATAAATTTGATCTTGTGCCAACTATTCTAAAGAACTACTTCCGCTCTATCTGCCTTTAGCTTCTCCTGTACACATCATTATCTTTTATTTATTTACTTATTTGAAAGTGATGCTATATCAATTATTTTCACACAAATCAATGCTAAGCAGTATACTCATCATAAGAAAGCAATTAAAATGTAAAACATGGCATAAACATTCAATAATACAATAAAACAAAGGAAGCGATTGACAATAGAAAATAGCATAAAAGTTCAAAAAAACAATAAAACAGATGGGGCAGATGTAACTAAAACATAGAATGGCTCAAGAGAAGTCTAACTGAAAATAATGAGCCTTTAGCTTTTTCTGAAGAGTTGCAGTTCAAGAATGTGCCGTAGCTTTTTCCTCAGGCTATGGCCAGTGATAGAGAATGCCCTACTATGTATGGCCTGATGATGTGCTCTTTGCCTGTGGGTATCTGAAGGAGATACTTGTCAGCTGACCTTAGAGCACTCCCAGGATCATATCTTATAACCTACAGGATATGGAGACAGGACCATCATCTTAAAGAGCTCTAAAAACTGCCATCAACTTTTCAGCCTAAATCTCCTGAGGGACAGAAATCCCACAGTCAGAGACTGACACATTAACACTTTAATACAATCCCATACTCACAGAATCAAATAGTCATGGAGTCATAGCAGGACATCTGTACAATTATACATAAATCCATTTATATTGTCATTTACCTACATAACTGAGCAGTCTGAGAGAGATTTATAATGTTACAGCACAGAGTTACATAATGATAAAATCATGAGATCACAGTGAAACAGTTGTATGATTAAAATAGAAATTTACAAAGTATTGTGTTACACTCTCACACAGTCACAGTTATATTGTAATTGTTTTCACATTTTTGCTAAGTCTTCCTTGTTTGTTTTGCAAGCACGTCTAGAAAATAAAATCAAAAGCTATATTTTAAGATACTTTTTATTTAATGAAAATATATTTATTTAAATTGTGTCTTAAAAATATGATGAACAATTCTCTTTGCAGTTATAGGAGATCGTTACTGGGGTTTATATTCAACAGCTGTGTAGGATATTTCCTGTGTAGATCCAGATGTGTTCTGACTATCGCCCCATCTACTTACTCTCCCTACCCTCCACCCTCTGTGGGTTTACTCCCCTCTTCCCCTCCCCTTTAATACTTTCCCCTGCTAATTATTCTGACTGCTTTGATGAACTCACTTGTTAATACGAGAATTATATACATATGTACAAAGTAGTTTTATCTACTCCTGCCCTTGTTAACCCTCTCCCTGTTAAAAAAAAAATGCTATTATTGTAAAGCTTGTTGCTAAGTTATGTTACATTGTGAACCGAGGTGATGTTTTGTAAACATGCCTCGGTATATAAAAAACCCTTAATAAAATAAATAAATAACTCAAAATGCACCCTTGTGAAGTGGCTAAAAGTATTTCATGATGTGCGTACTTGAAGCAACATGAAAATAATAGCTCATGCAGAAATGTTTAAATTAATGGAGGAAATTCTGCACATACATTGAAGTTATAGATATGCCTGTGAATGTTTCCTCATGTAAGTCCATCTCAATCATAGCCGTTATAAATATTCACTAGTACATTTTTGCTTGTTTAACTTTTGGTGAGATGTGAGAAACTCCCTGGTCTGCTTCTCATTTAAAATTTGCTTTATTTTTGCAGGTACAAATGTAATTATGTATCTTGTCAATATATCTAGTAGAGCAGTTGGGTCAACATTTGAACTTCCTCTCAAAAGATATTGTAAGAAAAGCAGAAAATATTTTGTACATTTTTCTCTGGGAGTAATGAGAATGTTAGCAATGATGAACTTGCCCCATAATTATGCAGTTAGAGTTCATCATTCATACTTCAGGATTACTATCATATTAAAGACTTAGATGTCAAGCACATTCCCCAGGAAAGCATTTATAAACTGAGGTTACATCATACTGGAGAACATTAGCACAGATTACAATCACTTACTTTCTTGGCGAACGGTTTCTGCATCTCTGGCATGAATTGTCTCATGAGCTGGAAGTGATTATATTGGTTGATAGATTCTTTGGGATTTGATCCCTGGATACCTAGATCTTGTTAATAATTATCTTCTGACTCTTAAGAATAATATTCTATATTTATGGCATAATTTTGGATAAAATCTGCATAATTTGGAAAGCAAGTATTCACAGATTTTATGCCAGCATTCAGAGGGAATGTACATGCAAATTTCCCCTTTGAAAGTTACCCTACCAAAGCTCCCAGCATAGAATTAACTTGCTAATTTTACTGCAATTTTTTTTTCTGGAAAAAATTATAAATATACATTTGAAAATACTATTTTCTGTTTTGTGGGAATACAATGCAAATATTAATTGGCTCATATGAAAGGGGGTACTTAATGACAACCCTGTCACATGTCCCAAGATAGTCATTGGGAGAGTTTTGAATATGTCTCTAAAATTGAGATTAAAAACATTATGTCAAAACTGAGGGTTTTGTATTCACCTTTTTTAGATTATCTACTGAGAGACAGAAAACAAGAAAAAAAAAGGTGAAAGAATCCATCTGGAACTGAGAGGGGAGGGGCGGTGAGTGATCCTCAATTGGGAGACCCACTCCCTCTGAGGACTGTGACGGACGTTAAATGGCGCCAGAACACCAGGCGTCACTCACCGTGTGTCGCGCGCCGAAGGGGCACGACAAAGGGGTACTCCCCTTTGTGCACCCCTTCGTGCATCCCATAGTGTTAGCCATTCCCCTTGTTCTTTTATATCCCTTGTTAACAATCCCCATATTTAAATGTTTAATGTTTAATGTATTTGACAAAGATAACTCATGAGTTCCTGCAAATTTTGTTTAAATGTAAACCGATGTGATATGTAAAATCGAACAATTACATAAACAAATACATAAAAATGATGGGGATTTTTATTTAAATTCTGATTGATTTATTGAATATTTCATTCATAGAGCATTTGGTTCCTGATTCTTTGAAGAAAGCCACAAGTCATCCCATTCTTGAGAAGGATAAGCTACTAGTTGACAAGATTGCCAGTTTTACGATCATTTTCATCCTATGTTCTATTACTAAGTTTCTAGAAAAAGCAATGCTGATTCAGTCAGACAATTCTTTTCTTCAATATATGCTACAACGAGGTAGTTATTAGGGATGTGAATCGTTTTTTGACGATTTAAAATATCGTCCGATATATTTTAAATCGTCAAAACTCGTTAGAGGCGATATTTAATAGGAATTCCCCCGATTTATGGTCAAAAATCGGGGGAAGGGGGAGGGGAAGGCGGGAAAACCGGCACACTAAAACCCACCCCGACCCTTTAAAATAAATCCCCCACCCTCCCGAACCCCCCCAAAATACCTTAAATTACCTGGGGTCCAGTGGGGGGGGGTCCCGGTGTGATCTTTTACTCTCGGGCCTGCGGTGCGTTGTAGAAATGGCGCTGGCGCTACCTTTGCCCTGTCATATGACAGGTCAAAGGTAGCGCCGGTGCCATTTTGGCCTCCTGACCCCCCCCCCCCCAAGCTGGCCAAAAGTCCATGGGGGTCCAGCGGGGGTCCAGGAGTGATCTCCTACGCTCCTGACGTCGTTTTGCCGTGCAAAATGGCACCGTCCATACGCCGTATGGCAGGCACCATTTTGTACGGCAAAATGATTTGAGTGCAGGAGGTCGCTCCCGGACCCCCACTGGACTTTTGCAAGTCTTGTGGGGGTCAGGAGGCCCCCCCAAGCTGGCCAAAAGTCCCTGGGGGTCCAGCGGGGGTCCGGGAGCGATCTCCTACGCTCCTGACGTCGGGGGACAAAAAACAAAATGGTGCCGGTGCCATTTCTACAATGCACCGGAGGCCCAAGAGTAAAATATCACACCGGGACCCCCCCTCTGGACCCCAGGTAATTTAAGGCATTTTGGGGGGGTTCGGGAGGGTGGGGGATTTATTTTAAAGGGTCGGGGTGGGTTTTAGGGATGTTTTAGTGTGCCGGTTTTCCCGTCCTCCCCCGATTTACGATTTACACGATATTTAAAAAAACAAAACCACAACGATCCAATTCCCTCCCCCCCAGCCGAAATCGATCGTTAAGACGATCGATCACACGATTCACATCTCTAGTAGTTATGCTTCTACTGTAGGTGCTAAGCATCAACAGAAGCCAAGGGTCTGGATTGCAGTAGCCACTGAAAAATAAAATACCAGGAGGGTGGGAGTATGTAGGTTTGGTAGAGGTAAGTGTGTTGGTGGGGTGGGGGGGTGGGCTGGAAAATATATGTAACCCCACCCTGGTGTGCATTCCCAGGATGGGTGAGTGCATAAACTAATTTCAAACTCTTTGGAGCAGGAACCTTGGCTATCTGTACTGACTCCCTTCCTTCCCAGGGTATAGGTTCATTCAGCTGGGGGATGAAAGGAGTCCTCTTGGACCCAGTACAGGGGGACTAACTCTCCTCTCTCGACTACCCTGAATGATATGACAGTTACTGATACTGTATGTGCTAAAAGTTCCAAAGAAGTCACTGGAACCGCTTTATTAGTGTCCAAATAAATGTGTACTGTTTCAAATTGTAGTAGAATGTCACAACACTGGTCCACAGCACCACTTAATATGTTCTTTACAGGATTCTCCTTAATCTGACAGGAATATATGGGCCAGTGCCAAGGGACATACTACCTTTCAGGGCTTTGGACAAATAGAGTCCCAGATGGTACACGGGTCTTTTTGATGGCTGGGTCACCCCTTCCAACTGGCTTGAATACACAGACAGATAAGCTCTCTCTCTCTCTCCCCAGGGTCAATTGAAGCACTGGATAAGTGACTGATGTTAGGCTTGGCCTTTTACTCAGTTAGCTGAATTCTCAGTTGCAGATCTTTTCCTTTTTTTATGTAATCCCTGATATGAGGGATCCCTGAAGCAGATTCTCTGGGCTTCAAGCAGGAAGGAGGGGCAGTCAAAACCTCCTGGATCTTCAACTTCATTTCTTCAAAAACTGAAATTATCTGTGGAGTATCTCCTTACAGCAGGTCACCACCACTTCAGGGCAAGTATTCCCTAACCTTGCACATCCCAAACCCATGGAGTGATACAGAGGCATTATGCCATTTTCCGTTTTATTCACCATTCCTTTTCTAATAATTCCCAACATTCTGTTTGCTTTTTTGACTGCCACAGCACACTGAACTGACAATTTCAATGTGTTATCCACTATGACACCTAGATCTCTTTCTTGGGTTGTAGCACCTAATATGGAACCCAACATTGTGTAATTATAGCATGGGTTATTTTTCCCTATATGCATCACCTTGCACTTATCCACATTAAATTTCATCTGCCATTTGGATGCCCAATTTTCCAGTCTCACAAGGTCTTCCTGCAATTTATCACAATCTGTTTGTGATTTAACTACTCTGAACAATTTTGTGTCATCTGCAAATTTGATTATCTCACTCGTCGTATTTCTTTCCAAATCATTTATAAATATATTAAACAGTAAGTTCTTGGAGGAGAAGTCCATTACCTGCTATTAAGTTCACTTAGAGAATAGCCACTGCCATTAGCAATGGTTACATGGAATAGACTTAGTTTTTGGATACTTGCGGCCTGGATTGGCCACTGTTGGAAACAGGATGCTGGGCTTGATGGACCCTTGGTCTGACCCAGTATGGCATTTTCTTATGTTCTTATGTTCTAAAAAAGCAAGTGCTGGAGTCATTTTTTGCTACTTTGGCTGAGGATTTGTGTGGAGGTTGAGCTATGTGGATTCTGAGTTCTCACCCAGCCACAGATAGGCCAGCCTTTGGATGAACTCATATTTACTGTTTTACACTGTGAAATGCTTATGCGCCGGGTTGCACGAACAAATCTATGCCCGCACATAAGTTTTAAAATCTGGCCCTTAATGTATAAGGAGAAATAGCAGCTAGAGAGAGGGAGAGCATGCTTCCGGACGTGATAAGACAGGCTGATCCTTTGGAAACACGTAAGATGTCAAGGATGGACAAGTTGACCAATAAGAAATATATGAGAAGGTGCAGGTGTGGATTGACAGATACTATGCAGATAACGAGGAGGTTCCTCAGCACGGCCATCAGGCAGAGGAATGAGAAGAGAGTGAAGAGAGGGAGATGCAGCTCTGGGAATTCTGAAAACCCCGAAACAGGAATTCTGTCACATGGCTGTGATTTTCTATTTCCCTGTATTCATACATTATTGTCAGCTTCAAGATAATCAGGCAATGGTGCAGAACTGATCTAAGATCATTTGTCATGTGTTTAAGAGATAGAGTTACTGAGACATCATAGGTATGTTTTGCTTATTTGGGGTATGCAATAGCTAGGGAGCTCATATGATTAGGAAGGGCACAAACAGCACTTCCCATGCACATCAGAGGCTAGAGTTGGGGGTGGGGGTGGGAGGGACACTACCTCTGTACTATGTTAATGAAAAGGGGGGCCAAGGTGACTTGTTTGTGAGGCTTCCTCAATTGGCAGCCCCAGGATGGGGATGGGGGTCAAGTGTTACCTAGGAGGTGGATTCCTGGACTGAGGTGGGGTTGAGGCAACCCATAAGCAAGGACCTATGGGTCCCCACTGTCAGCAGGTGGAGTGGGCAGAAACTAGAGGCCATTTGAGCTTCACCTATACCAGCCCACATTCCCCTCGGGTTGAGCCTTTGGGTGCCGGGGCTGGCGGGACTTAGGCGGGCCTCAAGGTTAGGTACAGGTAATAGGTGGTTCAGCCCAGAGACAGCAGATGGCGTAGTTCTATCCCAGATGGGATGTGGAACAGGAACTCAAGCACCAAGGAACAAGGAGAGACTGAAGGTGCCTGAGCAAAGGAAGGGCGAAGCCTTAATATAACTTAATGTAACTAATATAACTTAATATAACTGATGCACCAGTTATAGTTTTATTGTTCTATGCACCCCTTGTTCTAATGTAAACCGGCATGATGTGATCTGCTCATGAATGCCGGTATAGAAAAAACCTAAATAAATAAAAATAAAAATCCGTGTCCAGAGGATAGGGACAGAGGCGTCACTGTCAAGGTTGAGTGGAAGCTGGCGGAAATCGGAACGTGGAACTCTGGACTCAAAGTCTGTAGCATAGTCGTTCATAGCAATGGTCAGGACAGGAGAAAGCAGGCATGGTCAGACGTAGCAATGATCGAGGCTTGGAGAGGGCAGGCGTGGTCAGACGTAGCAATGGTCAAGGCTTGGAGAGGGCAGGCGTGTTCAGGCAAAGCAATGGTCAAGGCACAGAGAAGGCAGACATGGTCAGAACCAGAAAGTCAATCAGCACAGAGATGAGACAAACACAGAATCAGGAACCAGGAATCCACAGGAACATGAACAAGACAAGCACAGAGGCAATGAATACTCAGTAACCTGGAACAGGACACCAAGGAGACCTGTTGCAAAGGCAATGTTACTGTGCGTGGCCTGAGCATTTATGCGCTGAAGAATCTGATGTCAGTAACCGGTTATGTGGCCTGGTTCTCGCTGTGGGCCCTTTAAAAGGTTCATTGATACGTGCACCTAGAAAGGGGCACGGCGCTGGTGGTGGCATCTCTCCTCGAACCCCGCAGAGAGGCCCGACGGATGGAGGCATCTTGGCTGGAGGTGCCGGGAAGTGGAGCAGGGCCGGAGGCGTTGGCGGAAGTCCTAGGTTGGGGCTTGCGGCCCACTGCCACTAGTGATGGAGAGCTGGAGCCTGAAGACTGTGTAAAGAGGTGAGAGGGTCGTAATGCGGGGCTGCTGCGGGTGGCAAGCATAACACAAGTTAGATCCACCAATGACATCTTTTACCTTATTGGGGCAATGTTCATTTGGGTTGCAGAATCCATTAAATCTACCACAGGAACATTGGGACTCCCCTCGCCCAACCGTGTCCATATTGATAATACACTCCTGAAAATGCTCAGGAACAAGTAGACTCTGTAAACCCGGTTACACTAACTGCTGAAACCATCTCCTTTGACAATGAATTCCATAGTTTAACTATGCACTAGGGATTTGCGTTAGTTTTGGATGAATTAGTCAATTTCAATTAAATTTTGTGTTCCCTGAAAAAAAAAAAGCACGAACCGCGGGAAAAATGAAATTTCCCATCATGGGCCAAAACCGAAGCCCAAACAGCATGTCTACTATACAGTGATTGAAAAATACTTTTCTTTGATTTGTTTTAAATGAGCTACTTGCTGACTTAATGGAGTGCCCCTGGCCCTAGTATTATTTGAGAGAGTAAATAACCGATTTACCATAACTTGTTCAAGTCCTTTCATGATTTTGTAGACTTTTATCAAATCCCTCCTCCACACTGAACAGCCCTAAATTCTTTAGCTTTTCTTCACAGGGCAGCCATTCCATGCCCCTTATCATTTTTGGTCGCCCTTCTCTGTACTTTCTCCAGTACAGCTATATCCTTTTTGAAATACGGTGACCAGAATTGTACACAGTAGGAATGTTCATGGGTGCCCAATCGTTTGCGCTTTCAGGTTTGTGTGGCCACGGTAAAATCTTGTATTCCCATGGATCGGCATTTTTTTTTTTAGTAAAAAATAGTTTTTCACAAAAATTCAGGGAAAATGTGATCATTTATCGAACGATATATTAATTCATCATAAAACGATTCACATCCCTAGCACAGAGTATTCAAGGTGCAATCTCACCATGGAGCAATACAGAGGCATTATGACATCCTCTGTTTTATTTTCCATTCCCTTCCTAATAATTCCTTACATTCTGTTTGCTTTTTTGATCACCACAGCACACTGGGCTGACAATTTCAATGTATTATCCACTATGACACCTAGATCTCTTTCCTGGGTGGTAGCTCCTAAGTAGAACCTAACATTATATAACTACAGCAAGGGTTATTTTTCCTTATATGCATCACCGCATTTGCCCATGTTAAATTTCATCTGCCATTTGGAAGCCCCAACTAACAGTCTCATAAAGTTCTGCAATTCATCACAATTCGCTTGAGATTTAACTACTCTGCATAATTTTGTGTCATCCGCAAATTCAATCACCTCACTCATAATACGCCTTTCCAGATCATTTATAAATATATCAAAAAACACAGGTCCAAGTACAGATCCCTGAGGCACTCCACTGTTTATCTTTTTCCACTGTGAAAACTGACCATTTAATCCTACTCTCTGTTTCCTGTCTTTCCTGTCTTTTAACCAACTTGCATGGCATGGTCTGGACTATGATACTGGATCCATGATGGTGCAGGTAGGTTTTTATTTTTCATTTTGGGGTATTGGTCAATTCCATGGCTTTCAGCTTGGGCCTCCACCACGACCCCAGCATCAGACCTGGGCCTAGGCCCAACAAATCAATTTTGTTTTCAAAACAAAATGAGAAAAACAATGAAATTTCATTGAATTTTCAAACTTTCACCTTGATAATGAAATTAAACAAAATAGGAAACTTCATCTAATTTCCTATTTCATTTTTCACGAACGCCCATCCATACTTCTTCTCACTGCAATGGCATAAGATTTTTATGTTGCGATATGCATTCACCTACGATAGACCATCCTCATGAATAAGAGGGTCTGTGCCCTTCTGGCCCACCTGCTCCTCCTACCTTACAGTCATCATTCTGTTATATGGGTCTGTGCTAGGAGTTTTTATACAGCCCAGATTGGGGGATGCTGTGAAATAAAACTGTTTTTTGCAGGTAAGGCATAAGAATGCAATTAGGAATTATTAAAGTGCAAGTGGAGATCTTCTGACTGGCATTGATCTGGATATTTTTACATTTAGTGATACCTACAGCAACTGAAACAGTACAATGAGTAGGTACTGGGGTAGGATGGGGTGGATTGGTATAGGACCATGAATTGATTTTGCTGCCCCTTTGAGTGATGGTACCTTGAGTGGAAAAACCTTCTCACAGAGTGAGATGCTAGTTGAGTGAGCTGCTGAGAGCCTGGATACCATTAGTAGTAAATATACATCTAATTTAAAAGGGTGGTTACTAAATTTAAGTTAAATAAAAACACTATAGAATTAGCGTGAGTGTTGCATTGTTATTTCACACATAATTCTAGGAATAGCTTACCAGATTTGGGCAGCTGCATGCATGAATTATTGCAACAATGCAATCAAGAATGACTCAACCCCAAGGCCAAACATTTGTAAGTGGTTCAGTATCTGCTTCTTCCAGAACTGGGATCTCAGGATCAATTCCATAGTTGTACTTTAACTTTATAACCACTGAACTACAGCTAGCTAATTTTTTTAAATTATTTTTTTATATCCACTGCAAATTGGACTGAGTCCACAACATTGTCATAGCTATATACCTTCGATACAGTGATAGTCATCGATGACTAGATGGAGTTCATCCATCAACTTGCAGATGAAATGGTCCAAATATATCATGAAGGCAATGCTTGTTTACAGAGTCCTCGTTCCTGAGCATTTTCAGGAGTGTAATATCAATATGGACAGGGTTGGGCAAGGGGGGTCCCAATGTTCCTGTGGTAGATTTAATGGTCCCTGCAACCCAAATGAACGTCCCAATAAGGTAAAAAATGTCACTGGGGGATCTAACTTGACCCCTATCCCCATCCTGGGGCTGCCAATTGAGGAAGTCCCACAAACAAGTCACCTTGAACCCCCCCTTTTCATTAAAATAGTACAGAGGTAGTGTCCCTCATTCCCACAACCCCAACTCCAGCATCTGACACTGTCTCACATAGGTATAGTTTGGTGTGCATGGGAAGTGGTGTCCCCCAAAATAACCTGAGCTAGTGCTGTTTGTGCCCTTTCTAATCATATGAGCTCCCTAGCTATTATATCCCCTGAATAAGCAAACTATAACTATGTTTCAGTAGCTTTATCTTTTACACAATGTAAGTCCAGTGTCCAAGGCCCATCCACATCGAAAAGAATCCATCTCCCACTAGTGATCCAAATTTTAAACTATGACACCCCCTAAAATCCAGCTTACCATATCCAGGGCTCCAAAATGTCTAAATGGAGCAGGAAGAATATTCAGGCAGTCCTATCCCAACTGCCAGTATGTAAAAAGGTACCAGCTGTCCTGTGCCAGTGCCATTTCTTTTGTCTGGAATTGCAGAAGTGCAGAGGTAACTCTGCATAACAACATGACACCTGCAATTTGGTCAGCTGATGCTATATTTACAAATCAGAAGGTAGGGCAGCTGCTGGAGGATCAATCCTACCCCGTTTAGAAAATTTAGACCTGCAAATAGGGTAAGATGGATTCAGAGTTTTCATTTTTGATTGCCGGAGATGGACAACATCTTTTTCTCTGCCTCCACCTGCAGTTGACCATCGATCCTGCCACCCCCTCTTCCCCTCCAGGTGTGCCGTCTCATGCAGTGGCACAGTTTGCACATCCGGTAGCTCCAGGCCTAGTAACCAAATGCAGACAGTGGTAATTAATGAAGCCCAATCTGGTGAAGTTAAAGTGATCAGTTGGGTTATGCAGTGCTCGGTGCTAGTACCTGTTCTTTTCCATATCATTGTTAGCAATACTGTAGAGGGACAAGAGAAGTGTGTGCTCGTTTTCAGATAATACCAAAAAACTGTAACATCATCCACATGTGGGAAGGGTTAAACAATTAAATGGGACAGGAAAACACTGAATAAATGCTCAAGGACTTGGAAAGTGAGTTTTATTTATTTATTTGACAATAATCCAGCTATAACAGAGGAACTGTGCTAAGTGAATAACAATTAAGAGGTTTACATTCAGCGCCTCAGCTAGTTAGCAGTACAGCTTGGCCATTTAGCTTAATAAATGTATTCTCTTAACTTAGCCCATATATCAGTGGATTAGCCATTAAAGCTATCCATATAAGTTTATCTGGCTAACATTAGGACAGCTATTTGGGACACCAGAGTTAGCTGGATAAGTTTCCTGGATAATTCTGAATATCAAAGTTAGCCAGATAATTTCTCCAGCTAACTCACCTCTTCTCAGTTATGCCCCCAGAATGCCCTCAAATTAACCAACTGGGACATTGGATACAATAGCATCATCAGAGCTCATAATTGACATTTGGGCAATCCCACAAGCAATAAGTTCATCAGCGCAGAAATCAAGACCAGGCCCTTTTTTATTTGAGCACTGAAGTGGTCATCTACATGATCATAGTTTTTTTTCCCTGTACTATTCTTTTTATCACTTCTAATGAGATAAGTACAAAATTTAATTATAAAACAGTTGGATATGGTTTCTCTATTGATAAATATTAAAGGCTTATATATTTATTATTTTTATATACAGACATTTAATCTCAATCGAGATATCACATTGGTTTACATTCAGGTACTGTAGGTATTTCCCTATCCCCAGAGAGCTTACAATCTAAATTTTTGTACCTGAGGCAATGGAGGGTAAAGTGACTTGCCCAAGGTCACAAGGAGCAACAACAGGATTCAAATGCTGGTCTCCTGGTTCATAGGCCACTGATCTAATCACTAGGCCATTCCTCCTCCCACAAAACAGTTGGTAGGTTGGGAATTGGTAAATGACATTGCCTGCAGTGCTTTCTACATGATACAGTCTGCAGCCCATTGTGGGAGGAGTCTGTGGATTACGTTCCTAAGCACGCTGATGATCTGATACCAATTCCTGGAGATTTGCACTGTGTGCATTTGTGCATCTAATACGGTTATTACATGTCAAGGCTAAGTCTAATTAAAATCTCAAATCACTTAAGTGCTCAGAAAAGGGAATTGTTATTGCCATTACAGGGGAGGAAGTTTACATGAGAGTCATACGCATCGGTTTTACTAAAATTAAGCATTAGGTGGTTCTCAGTCACCCATGATTTTATCAATCCTATAATGGATGTTACCCACTCTAATCTTTCTAGAATCTCTGTCTGAACCGAAAAGAATATCCCTATGTCATCTACATAAATGTGATAAAATATGAATGCATCATCCAGGATGTCACATAGGAGCCTTGGATAAATAATGAAAAGGGTTGAGGACACAACAGACCCCTGAGGCCCTCCAGCTAAATCAGGAAACAAACCTGAACATTTCTGACCATTTCTGACCTCTTACAATAATAAAGGACACAAACCATTGATAAACATCACCCATAAAACCTAAATGTCACAAACTCTGCAACAACTAGCATGACATATAGGGCCTCATTTTCTAAGGCTATCGCACGCTTATGCTACCAGCACAAGCGTGCGATAGATAGAAATCATAGCGCATGCCTACGAAGGGGACATCAAGGCGGAGTCATCCCCGGAAGAGGAGGAGATGGGGCGTCACCGGGGCTGACTCCATGAAGACGGCGTAGACAGCGAAAAGGTAAGGAGCCTTTTCGCTGCCTATTTTGCGCCAAATAACTACACCTTTTATGGTGTAGTTATTCGGCGCAACGCCGGCAGCGATCGCACCGTGGAGGTGTGATCACTGCTGGCTAGCGGAAAACCTCCCCCTGCTTCACCCCCCCTCCTCCCACCGTTATCTCAGGGGTTCACTAAGCCTTGCGGCATTAGTGAATCCAGGCCATAGTGTGAAACTGGGAATTTTAATGCTTTAAAGTATAAAATCAGGCACTTCAGATATAAAAATCCTCCTGCTACATTTCATTAAGAAGGGCAGGATCTGAAAACCATAAAACAAAAGAAAGATCAAGGAGTAATTGTTTTGGTTAACCTCATGTTTACTTGAAAACAATTTTGATTTAAATAGCTTGAATACTGTTTAGTATCTGACAATGTTGATTTCCTGTTTAAAGCTTTCTTCAGAGCCACATTTAACTCTTTACTTCTCAAGCTGTAAATCAAAGGGTTTAGCAGTGGGAGAGTGACTATATACACTGCATTAGCCAGCTTGTTTGATTTCAGAGAACTTGCTGAGCCGGGCTGCAGATACACACCGATCATAGTCCCATATAACAGAATGAGGACTGTAAGGTGGGAGGAGCAGGTAGAGAAGGCCTTGCTTTTCCCCTCTCTAGATTGGATTCTCAGGATAGCAGAAATGATAAAGATGTAGGATGTCAGGGTAAGGAGAAATGGGGTGAAGCCTGCAAAAACCGACTCTATATAAGTCAAAGTTAGAATATTTGAGGTGTCTGTGCAGGTAATTTCCTGTAGTGCAGTGAGTTCACAGAAGAAATGATTGATTACATTGGAGTGACAGAAAGAAAACTGGGATGTAAAGATAGTCTCTGGCAATGAATTTATTAAACCTGCAAGCCATGAGACAACTGCCAGAAGAGCACAGACCCTCTTATTCATGACTATGGTATAACGCAGGGGATTGCATATTGCAACATAACGATCATAAGCCATGGCAGCAAGAAGTGAAAATTCTATCCCCACACAAGCTATAAAACAATACAGTTGTATAATGCATGCAGTGAAAGAAATAATATTACTCTCTGACAGAAGGACTAAAAGTAATTTTGGCACAGTGACCGCGAGGGAAGTGATGTCAAGGATAGACAAGTTGGCCAAGAAGAAATACATGGGTGTGTGCAGGTGTGGATCAGCACATACTATGCAGATAACAAGGAGGTTCCCCATGATGGCCATCAGGTAGAGGAGTGAGAAAATAGTGAAGAGAGGGAGCTGCAGCTCTGGGAACTCTGAGAACCCCAGAAGCAGGAATTCTGTCACACGGCTGTGATTTCCAGTTTCCCATTGTTTATGCTCCATCATGTGCTGAAGAGAAAAAGAAGACAAAGAATGAAAGAGAAACAAATAGGAACTAGGTAGAGATGTGAATCAAACCAGAATCGGTTCCGGTTTCAGATTCGTGGACCATTGGGAAAATATTTTTCCCACGGTCCAATCGTTGTTTATTTTTTTAGTGGCTGCGCCAAGCTGATAATCCAAACACACAGACCGACCCTTTAAAATTATTTCTTTAGTATCCTGCACCCTCCTGCACCCTCCAACCCCCCCAACAAAAATGTTTAAGTACCAGTTGGTCCAGTGGGGGTCCCGGGGACATTCTTCTGCTCTTGGGCTGTCGGCTGCCAGTAAACAAAATGGCGTTGATGGTCCTTTGCCCTTAGCATGTGACAGGGTATCCGTGCCATTGGCCAGCCCCTATCACATGGTAGGAGCACTGGATGGTCCACGTCATTTTTAAAGATCGTCAGATAAATGATTCACATCCCTAGAACTAGGCAGCCCTGAGTCCAATAAAATGTATATACAACAAAATAAAATGCATATCTTAGGTTTTAGTGCCCACCAATTTGGCATCAGGGCATTTTGCACTGTTTTTGATCTACTGGACCTAAGAGATGATACATTTTTAGAGATGTGAATCGTGTGATCGATCGTCTTAACGATCGATTTCGGCTGGGAGGGGGAGGGAATCGGATCGTCGCAGTTTGGGTTTCTTAAATATCGTGTAAATCGAAAACCGGCACACTAAAACATCCCTAAAACCCACCCCGACCCTTTAAAATAAATCCCCCACCCTCCCGAACCCCCCCAAAATGCCTTAAATTACCTGGGGTCCAGTGGGGGGGAGGGTAAGGGGGAGGGCGGGAAAACCGGCACACTAAAACAACCCTAAAACTCACCCCATTCAACTTCAGGAGGTCGTTCCGGACCCACCCTGGACTTTTGGCAAGTCTTGTGGGGGTCAGGAGGCCCCCCCAAGCTGGCCAAAAGTCCCTGGGGGTACAGCAGGGGTCCGGGAGCGATCTCCTACCGCGAATCGTTTTTCCATACGGAAAAACAATTTGCGTGCAGGAAGTCGTTCCCGGACCCCCGCTGGACTTTTGGCAAGTCTTGTGGGGGTCAGGAGGCCCCCCCAAGCTGGCCAAAAGACCCTGGGGGTCCAGCGGGGGTCCGGGAGCGATCTCCTATGCTCCTGACATCGAGGGACAAAAAACAAAATGGCGCCGGCGCTACCTTTGACCTGTCATATGACAAGGCAAAGGTAGCGCCGGCGCCATTTCTACAACGCAACGGAGGTCCGAGAGTAAAAGATCACACTGGGACCCTTCCTCTGGACCCCAGGTAATTTAAGGCATTTTGGGGGGGTTCGGGAGGGTGGGGGATTTATTTTAAAGGGTCGGGGTGGGTTTTAGGGTTGTTTTAGTGTGCCGGTTTTCCCGCCCTCCCCCTTCCCCCGATTTATGATTTTTTGACGATAAATCGGGGGAATTGTTATTGTATCGCGGTTCTAACGATTTTTGACGATTTAAAATATATCGGACAATATTTTAAATCATCAAAAAACGATTCACATCCCTATAAATTTTATCTTATGCAAACTCTTCTAAAGAACTACTTAAGCATGTGTGGGAAATTTGACTTTCTACCATCCATCTGCCTTTAGTATCTCCTGAGCACATCATTATGTTTTATTTATTTACTTATTTGAAAATGATGATATATCGCTTATTTTGAAAAAAAATCAAAGCTAAGCAGTATACTCAACAGTGCATCATAAGAAAGCAATTAAAATGTAAAACATGGCATAAATATTCAATAATACAATAAAACAAAGGCAGTGATTGACAATATAAAGTAGCATAAAAGTTCAAAAAAACAATAAAACAGATGAGGCAGATGTAACTAAAACACAGAATGGTTCAAGGGAAGGCTAAATGAATATAATGAGCCTTTACTTTTTCTGAAGAGCTTCAGTTCAGTAATTTGCTGTAACT
This sequence comes from Rhinatrema bivittatum, assembly GCF_901001135.1. Lineage (NCBI taxonomy): Eukaryota > Metazoa > Chordata > Amphibia > Gymnophiona > Rhinatrematidae > Rhinatrema > Rhinatrema bivittatum. Next base: position 44,883,410 of record NC_042630.1, on the reverse strand, counting down.
TTTTCCTCAGGCTATGGCCAGTGATAGAGAATGCCCTACTATGTATGGCCTGATGATGTGCTCTTTGCTGGTGGGTATCTGAAGGAGACCCTTGTCAGCTGACCTTAGAGCTCTCCCAGGAACATATCTTGTAACCTACAGGATATGGAGACAGGACCATCATCTTAAAGAGCTCTAAAAACTGCCATCAACCTTTTCAGCCTAAATCTCCCGAGGGACTGAAATCCCACAGTCAGAGACTGACACATTAACACTTTAATACAATCCCATACTCACAGAATCAAATAGTTATGGAGTCATAGCAGGACATCTGTACAATTATACATTAATACACTTATGTTGTCATCTACTTACATAACTGAGCAGTCTGAGAGAGATTTTGCAAAGTTACAGTACAGAGTTACATAGTTATATATCACCATATCACAGTGAAACAGTTGAATGATTACAAATATAAATTTACAAATGTATTGTGTTACACGCTCACACAGTCACACTTATATTGTAACTGTTTTTCACATTTTTGTTGTTTTCCTTCTTTTTTTTTTTTTTTGCAAGCGTGCCTAGGAAAATAAAATTGAAAGCTATATTTTAGATACTTTACATTTATTGAAAATATATTTATTTAAATTGAGTCTTAAAAATATGATGAACAATTCTCTTTGTAATTATACGAGATCATTACTGAGGTATATATTCAAAAGCTGTGTAGGATATTACCTGTGTAGATCCAGATGTGTGCAGGTTAAGAACGCTATCTCAAAATGCACCATCGTGAAGCTGCTAAAAAGTATTTCACGATGTGCATACTTGAAGCAGCATAAAAAGAAGAGCTCATGCAGATATGTTTACATTGATGGAGGAAAGTCTGCACATTCATTGAAGTTTCAGATGTGCATGTGAATGTTTCCTCATGTAAATCCATTTCAATCCTAGCCGGTATAAATATTCACTGGTACTTTTGTACCTGTTTAACTTTTGGTGGGATGTGAGGAAGGAAATCCCTGGTCTGCTTCCCATTTAAAATGTGCTTTATTTTTGCAGGTACAAATGTAACCATGATTCTTTCCACTAAGCTGCTTATGGAAAATTTGCACCTACGATCCTTCTTTGTTGTTTTTCATTTTTATTTAATTCATGACATAAATATTGAAGGTTTTGTGAAACCTGCTCTTATTGCCTTCTCTGCATCTGTGGCACCACAGAACAGAACATTAAGTCCATCTGAGATTACACAGAACTTCCAAATGGGTTCCTTACATCCCGGGTGGTGTTCAGCTGCAGACAGATGGGTACAGACAGATGACCAAACATGGGCACTTCATTCCTTTATTCCTTTCCTTTCAAAAAGAATGTAAAATGTTCTTGAAATGCTAACTTTTAGAGTATTAAGTGCTGCTTCTATTTGAAAATCCTGGAAAATATTAGAGCTTAGTTTTTATTACCTTTCTTTATGTAATCTAATGCCAGGCTTTTACACTAGCTTTTCAGTAATTTTCAGGATTTTGCCCTTAATTTTCAAGAGATTTCAAATCATTTAATAAAGACTAAAATCCCCCTTCTTTCATATTTTTAAGCTGATGATGTTTTTTCAGGGGTTTGCCATATTTTGAGCCATCCTTAATCACATCTCAGATCGAGCCACTCTATCCATTACTTTTAATGTCTAGTATAGCACTTGGGTCTACATTTTAACTTCCTCTCAAAAGATATTATGACAACAGCAGAAAATATTTTGTACATTTTTCTCTGGGAGTGATGAGAACATTAGCAATGATGAATTTGCGCGAAATTTATCCAGTTACAGTACATCATTCATACTTCAGGATTATCATATCAAAGACTTAGATGTCAAGCACATTCCACAGGAAAGCATTTATAAACTGAGGGTACATCATACTGGAAAACATTAGCACAGATTACAATCACTTACTTTCTTGGCCAACAGTTTTTGCAGCACTGGCATGAATTGCCTGATTAGCTGGAAGTGAATATATTGGTTGATAGATTCTTTGGGATTTGATCCCTGGATAACTAGACCTTGTTAATTCTCTTCTGACTCATAAGAATAACATTCTACATTTACTGCATAATTTGGAAAGCAAGTATTCACAGATTTTATGTCAGCTTTCATAGGGAATGTAAGAACATACAAACATAAAAACATGCCATACTGGGTCAGACCAAGGGTCCATCAAGCCCAGCATCCTGTTTCCAACAGTGGCCAATTCAGGCCATAAGAATCTTGAAAGTACCCAAAAACAAAGTCTATTCCATGTTACCATTGCTAGTAATAGCAGTGGCTATTTTCTAAGTCAACTCAATTAAAAGCAGGTAATGGACTTCTCCTCCAAGAACTTATCCAATCCTTTTTTAAACACAGCTATACTAACTGCACTAACCACATTCTCTGGCAACAAATTCCAGAGTTTAATTGTGCGCTGAGTGAAAAATAACTTTCTCCGATTAGTTTTAAATGTGCCACATGTTAACTTCATGGAGTGCCCCCTAGTCTTTCTATTATCCGAAAGAGTAAATAACCGATTCACATTTACCCATTCTAGACCTCTCATGATTTTAAACACCTCTATCATATCCCCCCTCAGTCGTCTCTTCTCCAAGCTGAAAAGTCCTAACCTCTTTAGTCTTTCCTAATAGGGGAGCTGTTCCATTCCCCTTATCATTTTGGAAGCCCTTCTCTGTACCTTCTCCATTGTAATTATATTTTTTTTTGAGATTCGGTGACTAGAATTGTACACAGTATTCAAGGTGCGGTCTCACTATGGAGCAATACAGAGACATTATGACATTTTCCGTTTTATTCACCATTCCCTTTCTAATAATTCCCAACATTCTGTTTGCTTTTTTGACTGCCACAGCACACTGAACCGCAATTTCAATTTGTTATCCACTATGATGCCTAGATCTCATTCTTGGGTTGCAGCACCTAATATGGAACCTAACATTGTTTTATTAATTATAGCATGGGTTATTTTTCCCTATATGCATCACCTTGCACTTATACACATTAAATTTCATCTGCCATTTTGATGACCAATTTTCCAGTCTCACAAGGTCCTCCTGCAATTTATCACAATCTGCTTGTGATTTAAGTACTCTGAACTATTTTGTATCATCTGCAAATTTTATCTGACTCATCGTATTTCTTTCCAGATCATTTATAAATAAATTGAAAAGTAAGGGTCCCAATACAGATCCCTGAGGCACTCCACCTCCCACTCCCTTCCACTGAGAAAATTGTCTATTTAAACCTACTCTCTGTTTCCTGTCTTTTAGCCAGTTTGTAATCCACAAAAGGACATCGCCATCTATCCCATGACTTTTTACTTTTCTTAGAAGCCTCTCATGAAGAACTTTGTCAAACACCTTCTGAAAATCCAAGTATAGTACATCTACCGGTTCACCTTTATCCACATGTTTATTAACGCCGTCAAAAAAGTGAAGCAGATTTGTGAGGCAAGACTTGCCTTGGGTAAAGCCATGCTGACTTTGTTCCATTAAACGATGTCTTTCTATATGTTCTGTGATTTTGAATTTTAGAACACTTTCCACTATTTTTCCTGGCACTGAAGTCAATCTAACTGGTCTGTAGTTTCCCGGATCGCCCCTGGAGCCCTTTTTACATATTGGGGTTAATTAGCTATCCTCCAGTCTTCAGGTACAATGGATGATTTTAATGATAAGTTACAAATTTTTACTAATAGGTCTGAAATTTCATTTTTTAGTTCCTTCAGAACTTTGGGGTGTATACCATCTGGTCCAGGTGATTTACTACTTTAATCAGGTTTACCACATCTTCCAGGTTCAACGTCATTTGGTTCAGTCCATCTGAATCATTACCCATGAAAACCTTCTCCAGTACTGGTACCTCCCCAACATCCTCTTCAGTAAACACCGAAGTAAAGAAATCATTTCATCTTTCCTCGATGGCCTTATCTTCTCTAAGTGCCCCTTTAACTCTTTGATCATCTAACGGTCCAACTGACTCCATCACAGGCTTTCTGTTTTGGATATCTTTAAAAATGTTTTTACGGTGAATTTTTGCCTCTACAGCCAACTTCTTTTCAAATTCTCTCTTAGCCTGTCTTATCAACGTATTACATTTAACTTGCCAACGTTTATGCATTATCCTATTTTCTTCTGTTGGATCCTTCTTCCAATTTTTGAATGAAGATCTTTTGGCTAAAATAGCTTCTTTCATCTCCCCTTTTAACTATGCCGGTAATCGTTTTGGCTTCTTTCTACCTTTCTTAGGGGTAGATTTTCAAAAAGCGCGAATTGGCCTACTTTTGCTTGCGCATCAGACTCAAGCAAAAGTACGCTGGATTTTAGTAGATACGCGTGGAGCCGAGCATATCCACTAAAATCCTGGATCGGCGCGCGCAAGGCTATTGATTTTGTATAGCCGGCGCGCGCCAAGCCGCGCTGCCTACCCCCGTTCCCTCCAAGGCCGCTCCGAAATCGGAGCGGCCTTGGAGGGAATCCTCTAACACCCTCCCCTCATCATCCCCTCCCTTCCTCTATCTAACCCACCCGCCCAGCCCTGTCTACACCCCCCCTTACCTTTCTCCGGGGATTTACGCCTCCCAGAGGGAGAAGTAAATCCCCGCGCGCCAGCGGGCCTCCTGCGCGCCGGGCCGTGACCTGGGGGCGGGTATGGAGGGCGTGGCCACGCCCCCGGACTGCCCCGGGCCGTAGCCACGCCCCCGTACCCGCCCCCAAAACACTGCCAACACGCCCCCGAAACGCCGCGACGACCGGGCCCGCCCCCGATACGCCCCCCTCCGAAAACCCCGGGACTTACGCGAGTCCCGGGGTCTGCGCACGCCGGTAGGCCTCTTTGAATGTAGGCATACCGGCGAGCAGGGCGCTGAAAATCCGCCCCTTAATGTGTGGAATACATCTGGATTGTGCTTCTAGGATGGTATTTTTTAACAATGACTACGCCTCTTGCACACTTTTTACTTTTGTAGCTGCTTCTTTAATTTTTTCTAACATTTTTTCTCATTTTATCAAAGTTTCCATTTTGTAAGTTTAGCACGAGAGCCGTGAATTTGCTTACAGTCCCTCTTCCAGTAATTAATTCAAATTTGATCATATTATGATCACTATTGCCAAGCGGCCCCACCACTGTACATGCAAATTTTCACTTTGAAAGTCACCCTACAATTAACTTGCTAATTTTACTGCAGATTTTTTCTGGAAAAATTATAAATATACTTTTGAAAATTCTATTTTCATTTTTGTGGGGGTAAAATGCAAACATTAATTGACTCATATGAAAGAGGGTACTTAATGGCAACCCTGTCACATGTCCAAAGATAGCCATTGGGAGAGTTTTGAATATGTCTCTAAGATTGAGATTAAAAATATTATGTCAAAACTGAGGGCTTTGTATTCACCTTTTTTAGATTATCTACATGAAGATTGGGATTTTTATTTAATTCTTATTGATATATTGAATATTTCATTCACAGAACTTTTGGTTACTGATTCCTTGAAGAAAGCCTCTTATAAAGCCACAGGTCAACCCATTCTTGAGAAGGATAACCTACCATTTGACAGGTTTGCCAGTTATAAGAACATTTTTATCCTTTGTTCTATTGCTATGGTTCTAGAAAAAGCAGTACTTATTTAGTCAGGCAATTTTTTCTTCAGTATATGCTATAGTGAGGTAGTTATGCTTCTACTGTAGGTGATAAGCAACAACAGAAGTCAAGGGTCTGGATTGAAGTAGGCCACTGAAAAATAAGGTTCCAGGAGGGTGGAATATGTAGGTTTGTTAGAGGTGAGTGTGTTGGTGGGGGGACACTGGAAAATATATGTAACCCCACTCTGGTGTTGTTACGGTTGTGGACCCTTGGGCCGGTTGGAGCAGAAGATGGTATGCTGTAGAGAACCAAGCACACGTCCCAACCGGGAGGCGGCACGGAAGGCTCAGAGAAGGCTTCGACCCTGAGACACGGTGGAGTCCTATGCGACCAAGGACTCGGCGAAGGCTGAAAGGACGGACGACGTTGGGCCCTGGTGACTGACAAGTCTTCACCCTGGAAGCCGGTACTCCCCCAGGAGGAACCTGTAGGAGCCCAGCCGCTGGGACTTTTGGAGATTTGCCCTGGAAGCCGGAGCCCTCCCAGGAGGCGCCCGTAGGGGCCCGGCCGCTGGGACTTAGGTGAACCTTCTGGGCCAGTGAAGACCAGGAAGACAGCTGAGTCGGAAGCCGGGGGTCGGAGGAGAGACCAAATCAAGGATGAGGCAGAAGACGGAGTCGTGGATGGAACCAGGTCGGAGCCAGAGGTCAGAGACAGTACAAAGCCAGGAACAGCAGCCGAAGACGAAGTCGGGGACGGAGCCAGAGGTCAGAGACAGTACCAAGCCAGGAACAGCAGCCGAAGATGAAGTTGGGGATGGAGCCAGAGGTCAGAGACAGTACCAAGCCAGGAACAGCAGCAGAAGATGAAGTCGGGGACGGAGCCAGAGGTCAGAGACAGTACCAAGCCAGGAACAGCAGCAGAAGACGAAGTCGGGGACGGAGCCAGAGGTCAGATGCCAGGAGACGGACGTTGAAACCAGAACCAAGGGGCGGAGGCAGGAGACGGAGTCAGGAACAAGCCGGGTCGGAAACAGAAGCAATCCAAGAGCAGACAGCAACTAGCAAAACAGGAACTCCTGAGAACCTCGTTGCAAGGCAAGGATCTATCCCAGCTGCAGGGTAATATACCCTGCAGCGTCTGACGTCATCCTGGAGCTGTCCACAGTTTTCCCACGCTGGCCCCTTTAAGAGGAGAGCTCCTGAGCGTGTGCATGCCTAGGGGGCGTGGCCAGCAAAGGGGGATTGACGGCGTCTCCCTCGCAGTGGAGATGCCGCCGCAGGTCGCGGAAAGGGCCCAGGAGGCCGAAGACAAACTCGCACTTGTCGGGCCGGCCCCAAGGTGAGTGGAGGGACCGGGACACAGCCCAGTCCCACAACAGGTGTGCATTCCCAGCATGGGTAAGACCATAAACTAATTCGTAACTCTTTGGAGCAGGAACCTTGGCTATCTGTACCATCTCCCTTCCTTCCCAGGGTATAGGTTCATTCAACTTGGGAGGGAAAGAAGTCCTCTTGGACCCAGTATAGGGTGACTAATCCCCTCTCCTGACTCCCCTGAATGATATGACAGTTACTGATACTGTATGTGCTGAAAGTTACAAAGAAGTAACTGGAACTAATTTATTAGTGTCCAAATACATTTTTAATGTTGCAAATTGTAGTAGAATGTCACAACACTGGTCCACAGCCCAACTTAATATGTTCTTTACAGGTTTCACCTCAATAGAGATGAGCTTCATTTTTCTGTGTCAGGTCAGATTTCGGTTTGGGTGCTTCATGGGAAAATTTCATTTTCCCATGGGTCATTTTTCAGCGGTACGAATCGGGATAATGAACCCGAAAAACGAATAAAAAAAAACCAAATCAGAAAAAAAACACCCCAATCCTTCAATTTTACTTTATTACAACTCCCCCTCCCCCACCACCACCACCACCATCCTGATCCCTCCCCAAGACTTACTAAAAGCCCTGGTGGTCCAGCAGGGTCCTGCGAGTGATGTCTCCCTCTCAGGCCGTCGGGCCTACCATGAATCAAAATGGCACCGGTGCCCATTTGCCCTTACCATGTGACAGGGGCTACCGTGCCATTGGACAGCCCCTGTCACATGGTAGGCGCAATGGACAGCCGGCACCATCTTAGAAAATGGCATGGGCCATCCATTTCTCCTTCCATGTGACAGGGCGACCAATGGCACTTGTAGCCCCTGTCACATGGTAAGGGCAAAGGGCACTGGTGCCATTTTGATTTGTGGTAGGCCCAATGGCCCGAGAGGGAGACATCGCTGGTGGGACCCCACTGGACCACCAGGGCTTTTAGTAAGTCTTGGGGAGGGATCAGGATGGTGGAGGGTTTTAATAAAGTAAAATTGAAGGGTTGGGGTGGTTTTTTTTTCAATAAATGTTCCCCTCCCCCCAGCACTAACCCAAAAAAATGAATTTTCCCCAAAGTTCAGGGAAAATCCGTTTCGGGGTTCGGGTCCCCTCGAACCAGGACGAATTAGGCAATTTTGTTGAACTTGCCTAATTCATGATAAAATAATGGAAATCTCTATTCCTCGATCTGTACAGGAATATGTGTCCCAGTGCCAAGGGACATACTACCTTCCAAGGCTTTTGACAAATAGAGTCCCAGATGGTACATTTTTTTTTTATGGCTGGATCACCCCTTCCAACTGGCTTAAATACCAAATGACTGTCTCTGCACAGAGAGATAATCTCTCTCTCCCCCCAGGGTCAATTGAAGCATTGCCTTTTACTCAGCTTGGCCTTTTACTTAGTTGACTTCTCAGAAGGAGATCTTTTCCTTTTTTGATGTGATCCCTGATATGAGGGATGCCTGAAGCAGATTCTCTGGGCTTCAAGCAAGAAGGAAGGGCAGTCAAAACTTCCTCCTGGATCTTGAACTTAATTTATTCAAAAACTGAAATTACCAATGGAGGGTCTCCTTACAGCAGGTCACCACCACTTCAGGGCAGGTCTTCCCTAACCTTGCACATTCCATACCCAGGGTTCCCCGTTGCCTGGGCCCAGGAAGTATGCAGTCTCCAGTAAGGCTCCTACCAATCAAAAAGTTTAAGTCTAAAAAAATGGACCCAAAGGAAACAATCCAAACCAGCCATGTTGTGAACTGGGATGGAAAGATCTATTCTGACCCTGGTCAGGACCACTGAAACAGGGCTTGCTTGGCTTCTCTTACTAGGCCTGCAAAACAACAATATATTAACCTCTTTCTCTACCACTGTACTTCGTATTAACCATAAAGGCCTGTAGCCTGAGCTGCAGCTAGGGAGCTGTTATTTACTATTACAAGTATGATGGCTACTCCAGACCCCACAGAAGAAGGGGCTATGTTTGAAAGGAACCTCCCCATTCCTCATCCTGTACCAAATTAGCTGACACTAAACCCAGGGATTACTGGTACCAGAATTGAATCTCTTCTCTACCCTCTTACATATCATTTGATGGAATTTGGGGGAGAGGGCAAGGGGTGAGACTTGGCCCAGTGGCAGAACATAGATTTTTTTTTAATAAAAAGGAACTGTTGATCTTAACTTACGATCAAAAAAAAAAAAAATTAACCTCCCATTCTAATCTCAGCTGTGGGAGTGTTAAGGGGAGCACTAAGGAGCAGTCCCCATTCTGGAGAGGTAGTGTGACTTTAGACCATGGCGTGACTGCAGAGGAGCTCCAAGGAAGTGCTGAGGCAGGCAAGGTTTGTTCAAGCATGGGCAGACATGCTGAAGTGCAGGAGCCCTGACCTCTGCCAAACCTGAGCGCATCGAGAGAGACCCAACAATGCAATGCTGGTCTCTGGGGTAGCCCTCTGGCCACTCAAGAGCCCTTTCAGACCTGCCGCCTGGAATGGCAGATGCGACAGGACGTACAGAGGTCAAGGACAGGTGATGGTACTGGAACAAGATGAAGTAGACATGGTCAAAATTAAGGTACTTGGAAAGAAGGTCAGGCTAGACATAAGGCAATACACTTGATGAGAGAACAAGGACAGCAGGGTTAAAACTCAGGATGCGATGGAATCCGGGCAACACTCAAAGCAGGTTCTGGATGGAGTAGAGACTTCAGTGACCTAGTGCAACCTGTGACATGGTAGATACCTGCAAGCCCAGTCTTCCGGGGGTTCCGGCCAGAGTAGAGAATTCAGAGACCTGACACAACCTGCGAGATGGCAGATACACTGCAAGCCCAAGCCGCCGGGGGGAGCCTAGGGCAATGCCAGAAACAAGGACATCCAGATACTAGAACATCTGGATACAAGGACATCTGAATACTGAGACATCTGGATTCTAGGACTTCGGATCCCCAGGACACTCATTCAAGAGCATCAAGGAGGCACTGAGAGACAGAATATCTGGGCATCAGAATATTTGGAGAACAGGACACCTGGAACATCAGGACATCTGGACTTCAGACCCCCAGGACAATCAGTCAAGAGCATTGGAGGCACTGAGAGACAGAATGTCTGGGCATCAGAACATCTGGCGAACAAGACATCTGAAACATCAGGCACATCAAGGCAAAGACATCTGGAACTGATGAGATGAAGGCACAGGATCTGATGAAAGACCAGGAACACAGAAGAAGATGAGGGAATTTTCATAAAGAACAGAATGCCTTGAAGCAGCTGTCAATGAAGTGAAGTCCAGGAGCGGACTGGCTCTTTCCAAAGGCAGTGAAGAACCGATGAAGGGCCCTCTTTATAGGACCTAAGTGGAACACCTAGGATGACATCATCAGGAGGGGCCGTGGGACTACTCCCATCACGGGCCCTTTAAGAAGACAGGAGAGGTGCGACCACGCGCCTAAGGAGGCAGGACCAGGGAAAGAAGTGACCATGCCACAGAGGCAGAGCAGAAGTGACACTAGGCCGCAAAGCCAGGACCCAGCGTTAGTGGTGACTTCCAGGCCGCAGAAAGGAGGCTGGGCTGGCTCCATGCCACAGAGGAGGAAGCAGAATGTTGAGGTACCCCGTGCAGGGGAAAAGGTGATGTCAGCGGCCTCCAGGCTGCATGGAAGCACAGTGGCACAGCCCGCCATGCAGGAGAAAGATGTGGGCGGCCTCCTGGCTGCAAAATAAAGGATCGACAAGCGCCTGCGGGGAGGGCCCCCTTAACAGGGCGCTTGCCGGCAGAGCGACTGCCCCCTCCCACTACCCCCCCCACCCGCGGAGTCGTCTTACCGCGGCGGCCGGGTGGAGGGGGGTCGGGTGGGAGCAAACGCCGCAAGGGATGGAGCGCCGAAGCCGGCCGGAGACCTCAGGGACCGGCGCATCGAGGGCGATGACGTCATCGCGCTGCGGCGCGGTGACGTCATCGGGCGGGCGCACGCAGGCGCGCGAATCCTGGCCCGGGGTCTCGCGGGACTTCGGGCGAGACCTCGGGACTTAAAGGCAGGGCAAGCGCCGGACCAGGCCCTTTTCGCTGGCCGGCGCTCACATTTCCACCCACCCAACTAAGAGCAAGAGAGGGGGGACGAGGGACAGTAAGGAGGAGATAGTCAGAAGATAATGTTAGTAAGAGAATTGCCAAATGTACAATTGTCGCAGTAATCAGGGTTGGCGGGGGTACCTGAGTTAGGGGGGGGCCAGGAGGGGCCCAGAGGACACGGTGGACAAACCGTGGTCACAGGTGAAGGAAAGTGCGTAGAGGTGGGCGTGGGCTGCCCGGGGGATGGCCCCATGGCTTGGACATGGCGGGGGGCCGGTCAGAGCGTATGGCGGACTGGCTAAAATGGCGGACGCCGGTACGAAGCCCGGTATGGTCATATTTGACGAACGCACTAATACTCGGGTACCGAAAGTTTGGTTTTATATTAATAATTAATAAAAGCTGCGGCCTATTTTCACCAATATTGGAGTTATGTGTGGTTGATGGATGGTGATGCGGTAAGGGGGGAGGGGGGAGAGAGCACGGCGGTGCAAGCTGCCACTGTTAGAGGAACAGCGGTGATGTCCAAGCCCTGCGATGGAATGGCGGCTGCTCCCTGCCACTGCATGGCAAGGAAAATGTGGCGGCCTCCAGGCTGCATGGAGAAGGAGTTGACGGCCTTCTGGCCACAAGGCAGGATGGTGGAGAGGGGAGAGGCTGCTCATGGAACTAGCACTGGGACTTTACTTAAGTTTAAAACCAATTCAGATGTACAAGAAGGACCATTTTCTTGAAACTCCCATGAGGGTACAAGTGAGGACTTGAAGATGTACCAGCATGTTTAAATGTCTGCAGGGCTGGGCGTGCCTCGCTGTCGTTGATGATGTTCTCTATAATTCTGCTGGACAGTCCCCCAAAGCACAACCTCACTTGGAGGGCTCTGCACCCATGTGGATGTGGGAGGTAGGCTGTTCACTGACTTTATCAATAGTCTCAGAGAACTGCCGCCGAGTCTCTGGTTGATGAAAATCATTCACTGTGGAAAGTTCATAAGCTTTCTCACAATGGCTAAAGTGCACCCAACAGTCAGGGCCTTATACTATTTAATGCAGAGTCACTCACCAACAGTACTTGATGATTTCCCTTCTACCTTGCCTGTAAACAGTGCTTTCTTTTAAAATCTTTGTAGCATACAAAGTCCCCTGGTTGGATACCGATGTGATGTTTCGACGAATACCAGTTAACAAAAGCATTAAAATAATAAATAAATAAATAAATAAATAAATAAATAAATAAAATATCCAGAAAGTCTGTGTTCAGCGGTCCTTGGAATACCATAGAAATCCGTTCAACAACCTTTGGAGCTGATTTTTAAAAAGTACGCGCACGCTCGAACAAAAGTACGCCGGATTTTAAAAGATACGCATGTAGACACGCATATCTTTTAAAATCCGGGGTAAGCGCACGCAGGCTGCCGATTTTGCCGAAATCAGAGCGGCCTCGAAGGGAACTTCTTTTTTTGTCCCCCCCACCTTTCCCTCCCTAACCCACCCCCCAGCCCTATCTAAACTATCCCCTACCTTTGTTCCGCGAGTTATGCCTGCCCAAGGCAGGCGTAATATGCGCACGCGATCAGGCTGCTGGCGGCCATGTTCTGGTCCGGGGGGCTGGTCCGAAGGCCGCGGCCATGCCCCCCGGAATGCCCCCGGACTGAAATCACCCCCGTGGCCACGCTCCCGGACCCGCCGCAAACACCGCGTTGCTTTCGACACGCCCCCGACACGCCCCCCAAGCAAAGCCCCGGTACATACGCATGTTCCGGGGCTTTGCATGCACCGGCGGCCTATACAAAATAGGCCGCCGGTGAGCGAGTGCCCTGCGCACGTAAATCCGGTAGGATTTATGCGCGCAGGACATTTAAAATCTACCCCTTTTTCTTCAGAAGATGCAATTGTAACACAAAATGTAGAATTAATTCCTCTTGCAGAAAGTTCATCTCAACTTCGGCATATAGGCACAGGCACAGGGCTACCAAACAATATCTCATGGGAAATGAGTCCATGCATACAGTTAGGCGTGTTTCTTATGCTTATTAAAGCCAAAGGCAAAGCATCAGGCCACTTCCAAGATGTTTCTTGAGTAATTTTTCTACTTTACTCTTTAAAATATGATTACATCTCTCCAGCAATCTGCTGGCCTGTGGTATATACAGTGTATGAAAATGTAACTTTATACCCAGGGTAATCCCCAAATCTTGCATTATCTCTCCAATGAAATGGGGGCCTCTATCACTTTCAATCCCCTCTAGAATTCCAAATCTTGGAATGATTGCTATCAACAGTTTTATTTCTCTTTTTTCTATAGTCTGTGAATTCACCTTAGTGGTTGGCAATGCTTTTAATGTTCTAGTAAAAATACAGACCACTATTAAAATGTGCCTTAAATTCACTACCTGTGGCATGGTTATGAAATCCTTTTCAGTGCACAAATGAACCCCAAGGGGCAGGAAAATGTGAGGGTGCAACTCATAATCCCTCCCCCACATTATAAAAAGCACAAGTGGAACATCTCTGTGTTATTGCTAGAACTATTTTTCCCATATTTGGTGCCCACTAATGGTCCAAAATTGTCCAGAGTGAGAAATGAAATGAACCTCTCTGGCAAAGTAAAGAACAATGGAGATAGTGACAAAAAGGACTTGATTTGGTCCAAGCCACAGTCCAGTGGGGGTGCAAATGCATCCCTGGTGTTACCAGGATAGATGGTCTTCAGTAGCTTCTCTTTGTAACCTGATAAGATCCTTTTCAGTGATCGGCTCTGGTATCTATAAGGAAAGCAGTTGTGTTATTTCAGAAGGAGGAAAAGAAGGTCCCCTGTCAGCAGCACTTGGCGAGCAGCTGCATTTGCCATTGCATTTCTTTTTTGCTTCAAACGAGTCTCTTTGGAAAGTCTAGCACACTGCTATAGCTAACTGTTTGAGAAGAAATAAAGCCTAATAAAGAATTATCATATGTGCTATTTCTAGTAAGACTTCCTGAAGAAGTTAAAAATCCCCTACTTTTCCAAATAATCACAAAATCATGAATAACCCCAGACAAATATTGTGATTTTGTGAATAGTGGCCCCAAGATCCTTCACTAAAATCCATGCTTGAGTTAATCCTACCAGTTCAGCCCTTTGAGCTGAGCTGTTTTCTATAGGAATCAGTGCACTTTCAATAACTACAAGATTCTGCAATGTCCTTTAGGGATGTGCAGAGGGACGCCATACGTTGCATTCGGGATACGTATTCATCGGGGGGCAGATACGTTGCATACGTCTGTATCGCGCCCCAACACTGTTATACGCCTAATCCTATTTGTTACCCAGCTAAAATTAAATTTACTACAACCCCCCACCCTCCTGACCCCCCCAGGACTTACTAAAACTCCCTGGTGGTCCAGCAGGGGGTCCGGGAAGCATCCCCTGCACTCTCACACCTTTGGTACTAGCTCAAAATGGTGCCGATAGCCTTTGACCTACTATGTCACAGGGGCTACCGGTGCCATTGGCCAGCCCCTGTCACATGGCCATCGGCGCCATCTTGTGCTCCTACCATGTGACAGGGGATGACCAATGGCACCGGTAGCCCCTGTGACATAGTAAGGGCAAGGCTATCGGCACCATTTTGATTCCTGGCACCAGACGGCACGAGTGTAGGAGATTGCTCCCGGACCCCTGCTGGACCCCCAGGGACTTTTGGCCAGCTTGTGAGGGGCCTCCTGACCCCCACAAGACTTGCCAAAAGTCCAGCGGGGGTCTGGGAGCGACCTCCTGCATTCGGGCCGTATTGCCAGTATTCAAAATGGCACCGGCGCTACCTTCGCCCTCACTATGTCACAGGGGCCGATGGTCGGTGACATAGTAAGGGCATAGGGTCATTGGCGCCATTTTGATTGCTGGCAGCTGATGGCCCAAGTCCAGGAGATCGCTCCCGAACCACTCCTGCACCCCCGTTGGACTACCAGGGACTTATGGCAGGTCTTGGGGGGGGGGGGGTCAGGAGGGTTGAGGGTTATAGTAAATTAATTTGGAAGGTCTGGGGGGTCAGGAGGGGACGGGGGTTTTGTTAGATTTTAATTTTTTTTTATATTCACTCCATAAGACGCACAGACATTTTCCCCCCACTTTTGGGGAAAAAAAGTGTGTCTTATGCACAATTAAGCTCTGGGACTTGTTGCCAGAGGATGTGATTAGTACAGTTAGTGTAGCTGATTTAAAAAAGTCCATTAATTGCAATTAATCAAATTGACTTAGTGAATAGCCACTGCTATTGCTACCATTAGTAGCATGGGATTTACTTAATGTTTGGGTACTTGCCAGGTACTTGTAACCTGGATTGACCAATTTTGGAAACAGGATGCTGGGTTTGATAGACCTTCAGACTGACCCAGTATGGCAATTTCTTATGTTCCTATGTTCTTATTTTCTTAAGAATCACACTGATACAAGCAAAATATGAATACTGCATGGCAGTGGCGTAGCCACGGGTGGGCCTGGGTGGGCAGCTGCCCACCCAATTTAGACCCAGGCCCACCCAACTGACACCAGAACTGCAAGGCTGTCGCGGGATCCCATCCCCGCGACAGTGAAGAGGAGAACCCATGCTTGGCACGCCATCACGGCACACGTGGGGAAGCGGTCCTATAGCCATATGGCCGACCGATCTTCCTGTTTGCGGGGGGGAGGGGCGGAGCGGAAGCGCCGTGCACAGCTTCCACTTCCTCCCCCCAAAGCAGGAAGATCAGCTGGCCTCTCCTGCTATCTTCGGGCCGTATGGCCGACCGATCTTCCTGTTTGGGGGGGGGGGGGGAGAGCGGAAGCGCCGCGCACAGTTTCCGCTTCCTCCCCCCAGAGCAGGAAGATCGGCTGGCCTCTCCTGCTGCCACTGGCCTCCTGCGTACAGCCGACCGATCTTCCTGGGGGGGGGGGGGGGGGAGAAGAGCGGAAGCCGGTTTTGTGACGGAGTGGAGAGGTAAAGTAATAATGTTTTTCGATGTGGGAGCATCTCAAGACTAAACCCGACTTAGAATTGTACATGTAATGAAGTTTTGAGAGTTTTTATTGAAATTTAGTTCAAAGAGAAGGTTTAAATAAAAGAATTTTTTGTTTGACTCAATTTACAGGAAAGCACTCATATTCGGGAGTTTTTTATAATGAACAATGGGAGTCATTGAGCCGGAGTGAATTGAGTGTGCTTTGTCTGAATCCGCTCCTTCAAGTTTAGGTAGGAGTGGGATTCAGGATAATGTGTTTATAAATCACAGCGTTGTTCATTACTGTTTAGGTAACATAAATTAATATTTGAATACATTTAATGTTTTAATAATGGCTATGATTAAATGGATGTATGTGATTAAATTATATATAAACACTATAGTATGAAATAAAATTGTTTTTCTCTCTTTTTTTAACATTATCTTATGTATTGTAGACACGAGTGGCGGGAGTTTTGGGTATCTGTTGATGGGTGGTCTTAACAAGAGTATTCCCCTGAAGAAGCCAGCAATGGCGAAACGAGGTCCTTGTCGGGATGAATAATAGAACTGGGAGTATGGAATACACCAGGGATACATGTTTATTGAATGTATACAGGATTTCCATCTGAGAAACTTATATAAGGTGTTTGATGTTAGCGGTGTATTCATTAATAAAGACCTACATTAACATCAATGGGATGAGGATATATAAGGTCCGCTTAGGGTAAGATTCAGGGAAGCAGTAGGAGAGATTTGAGGGATATACTTTAGTGGACTATATGTAAATTTTAAATGTGTATGTATTTTGTGATATGTTGAAAATTCACTATATGTAATTCTTGATAAATGTTCTAGTTTTCAATAAAGGAGTGATTATTTAAAATCAATACTTCATTTTTGAAATAAGTTTATTGAAGTCATTAAGGTGCTAGGTTTCCCCCACATTTTTTAATGTAGGGGTTTTTTTGATATATATATATAGAGAGAGAGAGAGAGAGAGAGAGAGATGTTAGCAATTTAAATATGTCATCTTTGGGAATGTGCATTCTTATATTTTTGTATTTTGCTCTTTCTTAAGTATTCCACTGTTCAGACATTTTAGTTTCTCAGGCTTTCTATTTTGGCTTTATCTACATGTTTCTGTTTCTAATTTATAGTCTCTTATTTCTATATTAGGTAAGGGTCGGTCTCAGTTTTGCCTGTTTGTGACAGAAATGAGTATTTCTAGCATATAGTTTCTCTGTAGTAGTAGTCCAGCCTGTTCTGTTATTCCCGTAGGTGATGTATTAATGTTCTAGGGCCTGGTGTAGTATTTGCATTGCTGCTTTTTCATAAGGTTGCTGTTTGAATCCTGAGAGTCAGTGCTGTGATTGTTTGGCAAGGTTCCAGATGCCTCTTTCTTTGCAAGAGTTTGTTACTTCACAAAATAGCAGTGAGGGTTATTTTTTGCTGAGATTACACCAGAATTTGAATTTTTTTTTCATGTTACTTGTAATGTGAATTGCCCTAGCTTTGCGCTGCACCTGTTCTGATGATTAATTATATTTTATTGTATTTATGTAGATTTCTGGGTTTCTGCAAAGATGGTTCATGAAAGAATGCATTAATTTTTGTTTTATTATATGATTGGATTTGATTGTTTTCTATACTTGAAATAATTGAAGTAAATTATTTTAAAGTTTCATACATGACACATAATGGCTGTTGCAAACTACTTAGAAAGCCATTCTAGGGTGCAGTATATGGCATTATTTATCAGTAAGAAAACAACTAGTAGACCTGCATGCCTTGTGCCCACCTATGTTAACCTTGTGCCCACCCAAAAAATCAATTCTGGCTACGCCACTGCTGCATGGACAGATTAAGTTACACGTGTAAATTCCATTTTATGTGCATAAAACTTCATTGTGGTTCTGTAAAAATTGTACATGCTTGAAGACAAATTGAACAGATGCACATCATGCACTTCATTACTTTACTCCTTTAACTCCTCTTACTTGATATTCTTTGACTACCTATCTTCAAACCTCATTGTACTATGTTGCTTTCTAAAGCACCTTGGATGAAGGCATCAGCAAAGTACCGAGAGAAAGAAAGAAATACATTAACCCAATTGCTTTGTACAGGCAACAGTGCACCAAACTATACAGAAGGATACAATTTTAACAGAGCATCTAACTTGAATGGTGCTTGTGTAATCTTCATCCCACACATTCCCAGCTGATTTTTCAATACAAGGTACCTGCAGACATTGGGGTATATTTTAAAAGAAGCGCACACAGCCTACATATGCGTGCGCTACCTGGCGCGCGCACATGTACACCTGATTTTATAACTTGCCCACGCAGGCGCACGTAAGTTATAAAATCAGGGCTCAGCGCGCACAAGGGAGTGCACAATTGAGCACATTGCGCACGCCGAGCCGCGCTGCCTTTCCTCTTTCCCTCTCAGGCCGCTCCAAATTCAGAGTGGCCTGGAAAGGATCTTCCCTTCCCCCTAACCTGACCTTCCCACCCCCTTCCCCTAACCTTGCCCCCCCCCCCCCCAGCCCTACTCTAATCCCCACCCTGTCCTTTGTCTTACCTTTTGAGCCTGCCTCTGGGCAGGCACAAGTCATGTGCACCGGCAGGCTGCCGGCACATGATCCTCCAACATAGAGGCAATGGCTGCTCTGTCGGAGGCCTTCGGCCCCGCCTCTGGACTGCCCATCCCTGCCCCACCCCACCCCTGGACCACCCCTTTTGTAAAGCCCCGGGACTTACACATGTCCCGGGGCTTTACGCATGTCACCGGGCCTTTCTAAAATAGCGTAAATCCTCCATGATGAGGGTTACATCCACTGGATTTACGCGTGTAACACTTTTAAAATACGTCCCATTGCATTTGAGGACTGGCCTAAAGTAATGTACAGACTGAAGTGACATTGAATGATGGAAAATAGTAAATGCATTAATACTATGCGTACTACTCATATACATTTTTGAAACAAAGAGTTTCTAAGGATGGACCCCAAATGCCCTGATCAGAATGGCTAGATTACTTTGGTTTGCACTGTGGGGGCATGTATCTTCTTTTCAAGACCCCAGCCTTTGAATTTGGTAGGCTTCACTATCTTGTAACATCTCTTCTCTTACCCCTACATTTTTTATTGGAGCATTTGCAATTCATGGTTTGAATATTTCCTACATTTGTTTATTTCAGGTCTTTTTTCTCTATATAATTTTATTTATTTATTTATTTATAAATTTTTATATACCGCGGCACGTTGAAAACATCACCTCGGTTTACAGTAAACAATAATTCAGCAACTAGCTTTACATTCTAATCACCATAGAACAAAACAAGTACAATTAAGTCAAAGTAAAATAGAAACAAATAGTGCAACTTGAACAAGTCTAAAATGGGTAGTAAAATAGAAGGTAAGTATAAATATCTAGGTATATTCAAACAATATGAGTCGGGTGAGTCCAAGATTGCATTCTATTTGTAGAATGAGATTGTATTTAGGGGACACAAATAGCTTACAAAGGATTGCCAGAGGATGAAATTATGAGGAAATGTGGATAACAAAGGGGGTGGAAAGATTAGCAGTTCAGATTAAGGACATTCTTATACTGGGTAAGCTTGTTTAAATAGCCAGGTTTTGAGGTTTTGTTTAAACTTCTTATGGCAGGGCTCCTGGCGCAGGTCGGAAGGCATTTTATTCCAAATGTTAGTACCTGCAATAGTAAATGAGCGTTCCCTCGTTGAGACATGCTTCATATGCTTGAGAGTGGGAGTTTGGAGTTTGGTTTGGTGAATTGTTCTTGTTGGTCTATTTGATTTATGAAATGTGAAATGATCAGAGAACTATTGCATATCTTTGATATAGATAGATTTGTGAATTAGGGTAAGTACTTTGTACAATATCCTGGATGCTACAGGTAACCAGTGCAGGGATTGAAGTGCAGGCATGATGTGTTCGTGGCGGTGTGGATTGGTGAGTATACGTGCAGCTGCATTTTGTAGCATCTGTAATGGTTGTAGCGAATTTTTAGGCAGTCCTAGGAGGATCGAGTTGCAGTAGTCGAGTTTTGATAGAATTGTGGCTTGTAGGACTGTTCGGAGGTCGTGTGGGTGTAGAAGAGATTTAATTCTTTTCAGCGTATGTAGTTTGAAGAATCCATTTTTGACTGTGGCCGATATGAATTGTTTTAAAGAGAAATGGTTGTCAATGAATATGCCGAGGCTGCGTACCTGCTGTACCATGGCAGGGCTGGTTTGTAACGTATGAAAAGAATTGATGGACGCATTGTTCTGCGGAGTAATAATGAGTAGTTCTGTTTTAGTAGTGTTTACTGCCAGGAAGTTTTCCGTGAGTAGATTCTTTATTTCAGTAAGAGCAGCATCCCAGAGTTTCAGGGCATTAGGTAGGGAGTCATTAATGGGAATGAGGATTTGCACGTCCTCAGCGTATATGAAGTTCAGAAAACCTAGTTTATTCAAGAGTTGACAGAGGGGGGTGAGGTAGATATTGAACAGGGTTGAAGAAAGAGAGGAACCTTGAGGTACTCCTTGTTGCAGTTTTTTGGGTTTAGATTTGTGGCGGCCAATTTTTACACTGTATTTCCTGTCACTCAGAAATGATTGTAGCTTCAACGTCCAAAGTACAACACAATCCATAATACCACCTATCAACCACTCACCTTCAGTCAGAGGCTTAGGGGTACGCATCGACAATCAATTCAACCTTAAATCTTTCATCCACAACACAACCGAGGAATGTTACTTCAAACTACAAGTACTAAAATATCTGAAACCACTCCTTCACTTCAAAGACTTCCACTTAGTAGTTCAGTCTTTAATTCTGTCCAAGTTAGACTACTGCAATTCTCTCCTGCTAGGTCTTCCGCTATCATCCATAAAACCCTTACAGATGGTACAAAACGCCACGGCGAGGCTACTCACCAACACCAACAAAAGAGACCACATCACTCCAATTCTGCTTTACCTCCACTGGCTTCCCATAAAAGCTAGAATCACCTTCAAGACACTATCAATGATCCACAAGGATATTATGGGAAGCGCCCACTTAAATCTTACCTCGCAACTCCGCCTTCACACATCAAAAAGACCTATCAGATATAACTATAAAGGTTCTCTACATACTCCCCCGATTAAAACCTCGCTAGCCAAACGAGCACTCTCCACAGCCGGGCCCACCCTTTGGAACTCACTGCCGCCAGATCTTCGACTGGAAACCTGCCATCTAACCTTCAAGAAAAACCTTAAAACATGGCTCTTCTGGCAAGCCTTTCCAGAAATGCAGGAACACTTCGACACAGGTCAAAGAACAAAATAGCGCAATATAAAGTCCACCACCAACCTTACACCCTCAGGACCCTCAGGAACTTATTGCCCACCTGCTATGATCCCCTTCCCATGGTTATGTCTTTCAACATTGAACACTGTCTCCTGTATACTCTACCTGTACAATTCAATCTTATCTACCAATTATCTTGCAGTATTCGTACCATTTATTCAGGTTATTAATCAAATTTTTTGTCGTCTATTTTACATTTATATATTTTATTTTACATTTAATACTTAATATGAATTGATTTACATTTTTTGTTCAATATTCTGTTGCTTGTTTAATGTAACGCTACACGTTCTCTGTTCAATACTATGTTTGTTGTTTAATGTAACGCCCCCCGGCGACAGTTGTGTTATATGGAAACCGACTTGATTTGATATATATATATATCGAGAAAGTCGGTATATAAAAACCCTAAATAAATAAATAAATAAATAAAGGGTGGAGCCAGTAATGCCAATCTGGGCGAGGCGGTTAAGGGTATTGTGGTTAATCGTATCGAATGCAGAAGATATGTCAAGTAGCGCTAGAATGTAAGAGTGACCAGTGTCAAGGGCTTTTAGGATGGTTTCTGAGAGTGATAGAAGGAGGGTTTCAGTGCTATGGTACTTGCGGAATCCATACTGGGAGGGGTAGAGTAGTTGATTTTCATCTAGAAATTCTATAAGTTGCTTATTGATAATTTTTTCTATTATTTTAGATAGAAAAGGGAGGTTTGAGACTGGACGAAAGTTAGAAGGTTCAGTAGGGTCCAAATCCAATTTCTTGAGAGTCTGCTTTACTTGGCATGTTTAAGTTGTGTAGGTACCAGTCCAGTGGTGATAGATTTGTTAATGATATCAGAGATCGGTTTGGCTATCATAGTAGGAATAGCAAGGAGAGTTGTTGTAGGCATGGTATCAAAGGGGTGCGTTGCTGGTTTGATCTTCTTGAGGATTGCTTCGATTTCTATTACACTAGTGGTTTCAAAGTTAGAAAGGGTAGCTGAGAAATGTAAAGTTTGGTAGGGATTGTGTGTGGGAGAGTAGTGCGTGGGGGAGTTAATGTGTGTGTTGGTATCTGCAGCAATGGTGGTAGAGGGCAAGCTATTAAAACATGCCATAAGTGTATCAATTTTGTCATGAAAATAAGCGGCTAGATTCTCACATTTGTTCTTACCCTCATTTTCTGCATTAATATTTGCAAGGGGGGGTGATGAAGCTAGATACATATTGGAAAAGAGCACGTGGGTTGAACTGGTATTTATGGATCCTTGACGAATAGTAGTCTTTCTTAGCTTTGTCTGTGGTTTTACGGTATTCGTGTAGATGTGATCGGAATTTTGAAAGTAATGATGCTGTTTGGTATCTACACCATTTCTTTTCTGTTTTTCGTAGTTTGGATTTCATATTTCTAAGCTCAGGAGAGTACCCAGGTTTTTTATCTTTCTTCTCTGAGGAGATTTCTTTAGTAAGAAGAGGGCAGAGCTTATTTGCTATATCACTGGTGATTTGGTGCCATGAGGAAACAGCTGAGTTGGCATCAGAGAGGTCTAAATTCCTTAGACCTATTGTTATAGGGTCAATAATATCTTCAGGTTTGCAATGTAATGGTCTTTTTATTATGGCGAGGAGGGTGGAGGGAAAGCTTCATAGTGCAGATGTGTCAATCCGGTAATGGTCAGACCACGAAATGGGAGTGCATTTAGGAGAGTCTGTTTGAATGAGGGAATTTGTAAAAATAACATCCAAGGTGTGTCCTGCTTTGTGGGTGGGGTTTGAAATATGTTGTTTAAATCCTAGTGCATTTAAGGAGGTCAGGGTGGCTTCGCAGGATGGTGAGAGTGGAGAGCAGTCAAAGTGGAGATTTAAGTCTCCTAGGATGATGGCAGGGGTGTTAATGGCTATGTATTTAGAGATGTATTCCGTAAGTGGTGAAGGGTTGTTTTCTAGAATGCCTGGGGGAGCATAGATTAGGCAGATTTGTAAGACCTTAGATTTGAAGAGGCCAATTTCAATCTTGTTAGGCGGTGAGATGGATTGTAGAGTGAGGTTGAATTTCTTTTTGGCAGCCAGGAGGAGTCCACCTCCTTTCCTTTTACTTCTAGGAATGGAGAAAACATTGTATGAATCAGTAGGTAATTGGTTTATTATGGCTGTATCTGTGTTCCTTAGCCATGTTTCTGTTATTGCACAAATATCAGGGGATTCGTCAGTCAGGATATCACAAATGAGAGAAACCTTTTTCAGGTTAGATTTAGAATTCAGTAGTAGAATAGAGAATGTCATTAAACCTAAGATTTGATTAAAGGGGGAGGCCATGATAGGGATTAGAGAGTTGTAGGAAGTTGGATTGTGTTTAATTCTCATAGAATTAAGAGCATAGTTGGAGTATTTGAGAATGGGAATTTTTTGGGTATTCATGGAATTCCAATTTGACAACAACACTTATCTTTTATTGTAGGGGTGCACAAAGGGGTGCACAAAGGTGCACGAAGGGGCGAGCCCCTTTGACGCACTCCTTCGGTGTGTGACGCTCGGCGCGTGGCACCTAGCTGGGCTGGAAATTTAAAGCCCAGTGAGGGCTGTTTCGATTGGCCGGTTGTCCCCGCCTCCGTGCATTGGTCATTTCTGCGGAAGAGGTGGGACGAAGACCCGAAGGAGTAGGAGGTCCGGCAGCGGTCGTGTGGACGGTAAGGAGAGCCTCGTGGTCGGTGCGCGGGCCCCCTCGTGGTAAGAGAGCAATTAAGCAAGGCCTTAACCCGATGGGTCCCGGGCGCCGATCGCACAGGCCTTCACTGCTGTCGATCCGTCCAGGCAAAGAAGATTTTTCCTTACATTTACTGATATTATTTTTGAAATGAATAATATAGTAAGAATGCCTCATTTTAATGTCTCTAAACGTACATGCATTGTGAAAGTACACACACACTTTTAGGAGTCTGAAAATCCAGCCCACCTACCAGAAAAATTCCTTATGCTTCAGAAATAAATCCTGACTAAGGCTTGCAAAATGTATCCCAGAGTTTGCGAGGTGAAATAAAACTTGTATCACTGAAAGAGAAGAATCCTCAGTCCTATGTACGATACAGATCAAACTGAAATGGTGCAACTTCCTTGATGGATGCAGAACAGGCAAGTTAAATGCAGACAGCACACCATCCACAATCTTCAGTATTATATACAGCCTTGACTTCAAAGCAGAAAGAACCAATTTCTCAGCTGAGCAATTGCAGAATGGATCTAGTTAGAAGGGATTTATTCACACTTCAGACTTTCAGTCGAGCCAAAGAATCTCATATACCTCATTTCCCTCCAGACCTTCGCTTGGAGCCATGCCACTCTACATTTAAAGGGAAACTTAAGACTTGGCTTTTCAAACAA
This sequence comes from Rhinatrema bivittatum, assembly GCF_901001135.1. Classification (NCBI taxonomy): domain Eukaryota; kingdom Metazoa; phylum Chordata; class Amphibia; order Gymnophiona; family Rhinatrematidae; genus Rhinatrema; species Rhinatrema bivittatum. Next base: position 44,858,679 of record NC_042630.1, on the reverse strand, counting down.
GCTTTCCCCTAGAACCAAGAACACGAAGTAAAGTCTTTTCAAGCCCACAACGAGTTATTCAGATCTATTTTTTTTTCTTCCTTTGTTAATCAGAAATTTACACATGCTGACTTCAATGTAAAAACTTGTTACTTAGTTCTTGTTTCAATGCAAAACTTCTTTTATTCTGTTCTATGTAAACCGCTATTTGTAGCAATAGTTACTGTTCTTTGTGAACCGGGGTGATATGTATATTATACAGGAACCTCCGGTATATAAATTATTTAAATAAATAAATAAATACCTATTCACAATTTGCAGAAATGAAAAATGCAGGTTCTGAAGATTGCTAAGAGAAGGAAGACCCTTGGTACCGACTCTGAACTACAATTTAAGCTCTTCATTTAATTTCTTGGTGATGGCTTTTGCATCATTGGAATGAAGAATCTGTTGAGTTGGGAATGATTAAGTTGGCTGCTAAATCCATTTGGGCCATGACCCCATGATGCATTGTCTTTGCTATGTATCTTTTCTTTAGGTTAATGTTTATTGTTCCTGGTCCTACAGCCCTATGGGGTAGGTCATTTTATTATGATCATCTGATGTAAAGCATCAATAATAAAGTTGCTTTATATAAGTTTTCCATGATTTTATAGTGTATAGGAGATACAGAAAAGGGCAGCCAAAATAGTGTGGGGTCCATGAAAGAATTCCTATGAATTGTGGCTTAAAAATAACAGAAATGTACAACCTAGGAGAGAGGAGGGACAGAGGAGATATGGCAGAGACATTCAAATACCTGAAAGGTATCAATACAACTCAGGAACAAAGCTTATTCAATGGAAAGGAAGTTCTAGAACAAGGGGGTCAAGACATGAGGTTCCAAGACTTTAGCTTGAGGAGCAACATCAAGAGGTATTTTTTATGTAGAGAGTGGCGGATGCATGGAATGATGTTCTGGATTGGATAGTGTAGGCTAAATGGAACATAATTAAGAAGGGTTCAGAGAATCAGCTCTGACTGGCAAGCTATGAGATCCTCATGTTCAGGTCGGTATGACAGGGTAAGCTCTCTAAAGGCCATGTAGACCTGGGTGGCCAGATGTTAGGGACATGGCTGTGCTTGTGTGATGGTTGTTTGAATTGATGCTGAACTTGTGATTACACAGGGGAGGGGAGGGTACTGAGTCTGACTAAACAGGGGACTCTGCATGCTCAGCAATCCAGGAGGACACTTTAACTTTTGCAGAATTGCGATCGCACAGCTTATTTCTGATTGAAGTCTGAGGAACCACATTTCCCTTGTGCTATCTGAGCTTCATTGGCTGCCTCTTCAATGGCACATAACCTATGAAGTGGCTATATGGAGCATAAACTGTTGGCACTTAACTCGTGGCATGGGTGAATGCTCTGCTTCTGGTTTACAACCCATCAAGGTGGCTATGTTCTTTTCAAAGAGGGCTGTTGAACATTCCTACTATTTGCCTAGCCCACCTGGCAGAGACTAGAGAACAAGATTTTTCCATTGTGGCTCCCACTATTGTGGCCCTCCCTCCATCAGAAACTGCAATTGAGAACTTGCACTAAGAGTTTCAAGGAATTATTAAAAATCTATGTGTTCAGGCATGCATTGTAACAATTTGTCACAGTAAAGTTCTCTCCATCAGTTTATATTGTTCATCTGATTCTGTTTTAGTCTGTTTGGTTTCTTTTATTGCTTATATATGTAAAATTGTTCACCACCTAGGGCTTTGTCACTGGCAGGTTGTAAATGCTAATAAATACATTTGATGACAAACCTGCAGTTACATTCAATGGCTGGAAACTGATGTAAGGATGATTCTAAAAGTGTCTTCAATAAAAGCATCTGTGTCTTCACAGTCACTGATGTGTAAAGGGTATAATTGCTATCAGACACTCCCAATGCAGGGGTGTCTTGTGGAGAGGGACCCACTTTAGCACCCTTACCTTTCTTCTCTTCCATTATCCTAAGAAGGTGGCTGAGACTCCAGTGTAGCATTCCAGAGACTCCACAGTGGAGTTCCAGGGTCTCCAGGAGTTTTGGAATCTTCCTGGAATCCCAGACGTATGAGTGGTTTGGAGGTGATCAGTGGTGAAAAGGGAGTTAGTGCTATATTTCATGTGCACCAAGGGAAGATAACCTGCATATGGGGAGTGGAAATCCGAATGAACTGTATTCGATGGGGGGGAAAGGCTGATGTGCACGGAGCAGGAGAGAGACCTTGGGGTGATAGTGTCTAATGATCTGAAGTTGGTGAAGCAATGTAACAAGGCGATAGCAAAAGCCAGAAGAATACTGGGCTGCATAGAGAGAGGAATATCGAGTAAGAAAAGGGAAGTGATTATCCCCTTGTACAGGTCCTTGGTGAGGCCTCACCTGGAGTACTGTGTTCAGTTCTGGAGACCTATCTACAAAAAGACAGAAACAAGATGGAAGCGGTACAGAGAAGGGCGACCAGAAAGGTGGAGGGTCTTCATCAAATGACTTATGAGGAGAGATTGAAGAATCTAAATATGCATACCCTGGAAGAAAGGAGGAGCAGGGGTGATATGATTCAAATTTTCAGATACTTGAAAGGTTTTAACGATCCAAAGACAACGACAAACCTTTTCCATCAGAAAAAAAATCAGCAGAACCAGGGGTCACGAGCTGAAGCTCCAAGGAGGAAGACTCAGAACCAATGTCAGGAAGTATTTCTTCACGGAGAGGGTGGTGGATGCCTGGAATGCCCTTCCGGTGGAAGTGGTAAAGACCAGAACTGTGAAGGACTTCAAAGGGGCGTGGGATAAACACTGTGGATCCATCAAGTCTAGAGGACGTGAATGAAGAGGGGATGACTTGTGGGAATGAAGGCTACTACCTGGAGATAATACCCTTATTCAATATACATACACATGGTTAATGCGACTCCAACATTGCTCTAAGCTTCAACGGTAAGAGGAAATGTGGAAAAAAAAAGGATTTGCATTCACAAAAAAGCGGGGTGTAGCTGGCTTGTTATGGCAGTTACTACCCCCAAACCAAATAAGCCTGATACATTACTTTCAACTCAGAGCCAGCATTGCTCTCTGCTTCAATGGCAGGAGAGAAAGTCTGATACTTCACTTCCAACGCATAGCTCTCTGCTTCAACGGCAGGGGAGAAAGTCTGATACTTCACTTTCAATGCATATACAGCATAGCTCTCTGCTTCAATGGCAGGGGAGAAAGTCTGATACTTATTTATTTATTTTTTTATTTTATTTAAAGTTTTTTATATACCGACAACCGTTTGCACATCGAATCAGTTTACATATAACTTGTGACTATTCGGCAATGCCTTTACATGGAACAGGAACTATGCGTACAAGAACTAACAAAATAACCTGGAAAAACTAGTAACTATTTACAGGATTCAGTGGTATATCGTCCATAAACAGATTAGAAAAGGAGTCCATAAAATGATTGAGGATCTGGGTAGGCAAAGAAAATTACAGGATTTGCGATTGAACAATATGGCAACAGAAGGATGTTCCAAAGGTTTTAGTAGAAGGGGGAGAGAGGAGCGGGATGAGTAGTTTAACTAGGTATTAACACGAGGGGAGGTAGAAGCATATTGTAAAAGGTAATACAATGTAAAGGTGCTAGCCGCAGCTGAGTGGGTCGTCAGGGGGGTGGTTTTCGTAGGAAGGGTAGGCCTGTAGAAACAGCCAGGTTTTTAGCTTTTTTTAAAATTTGGGTGTAGAGGTTTCAGTGCATAAATCTGGGGGCATGAAGTTCCATAGGGTGGGGCCAGACAAGGAAAAGGCTCTGTTCATTGTGGTGATTAGTTTAGTGGATTTGATAGAGGAGGTACGTAGAGTTCCTTGGAGGGTAGTAAGGGTTGGTCTAGTAGAGGTGCGAAGAAGAAGTGGGGTGTTTATCCAGTCAGTGTTTTCATTGGTAATGCTTTTATGTATAAGGAAAAGACCTTTGAAAATGATGCGGGATTGTATTGGCAACCAGTGGAGGTCGATGAGGGTAGGAGTGATGTGGTCACGTTTTCTGGAGTTGGTGAGGATACGAGCTGAGGCATTCTGCAAGAGTTGTAATGGTCTTGTGTGTGTGGCAGGAAGGCCAAGGAAGAGTGCGTTACAGTAATCCATTTTAGAAAAGATAATAGATTGTAGTACTGTACGAAAATCAGTGAAGTATAGGAGGGGTCTGAGTTTCTTGATGGTTTGCAGTGAAATAGCAGTCACTTAGGATAGATTTAATGAAGGGTTTAAGAGAGAGCTGGTTGTCAATAAGGACACGAAGGCTAAGGGTGTGAGGGGGGAATGAGGTGGTGGAGTACGCAAGGGGAATGGAGGGAGAGGGATGTTTGTTGGAGATGATAATGAGTTCTGTTTTTTGTGGATTGAGAGCGAGGTGCATGTCAGTGAGTAGTTGGTTGATTGCAGACAGGCATGATTCCCAGTTTTGAAGAGCGGTTTGGAGGGAATCGGTGAAGGAGAAAAGAATTTGGACGTCATCTGCTAGATAAAGATTGGTAAGGAGGGTGGTGAGGGGGAGCATGTAAATGTTAAATAGGGTGGAGGATAGAGAGGAGCCCTGGGGAACACCTCGGTCAAGGCTATTGGGTCGGATTCATTATTGCCAGTGGAAACTGTGTAGTGACGATCTTGTAAGTATGATTTGATCCAGGAGAGAGCGGTGCCGGAGATTCCGATGTTACTGAGAATGTTGATTAATATGATATGGTTAACGGTATCAAATGCAGCAGAAATGTCTAACATGGCAAGAAGAAATGAGTTCCCAGAGTCAAATCCTCTGATAATGGTGTCAGTCAGGGATAGAAACAATTTTTCAGTGCTCAGATTTTTACGGAAGCCGTATTGTGTGGCTGAAAGGATGTTGTGTTTTTCTAGGTAGTCAGAAAGGCGAGAGTTGACTAGTTTTTCCAAGATCTTAGATAGGAATGGGAGGTAAGAGATAGGTCTGAAATTGGCTAAGATGGCAGGATCAAGGCTAGGTTTTTTAAGGATGGGTTTCACCACAGCCTGTTTTAGAATATTGGGGACTGTGCCTTGTTCTAAGGAACAGCTGCAGATAGATGAGAGAGGTTTGGCAATGACTTTGGGGATAGCTAGGAGGAGTTTGGTGGGAATGGTTTCAGAGGGATGAGAGGAGGGTATCATTTTTTAAAAGTGAAGTGGGAGGAGGGTATTTTTTGAAAGTGTAGTGCTGTCCAGGTGTCCTTGCTGTCCAGGTGTCAACTGCTGTCCAGGTGTCCTTGGAATTCCTCCAGGTCAGCCTCAGTAGGGCATTAAAGTTCACACATTTTTTGAAAGTGAAGTGGGAGGAGGGTATCATTTTTTGAAAGTGAAGTATCACTTCACTTTCAAAGCATAGCCAGCATAGCTCTCTGCTTCAACAGCAGGGGAGGAAGTCTGATACTTCACTTTCAAAGCATAGCAGCATAGCTCTCTGCTTCAACGGCAGGGGAGAAAGTCTATTACTTCACTTTCAACGCATATCCAGCATAGCTCTCTGCTTCAATGGCAGGGGAGAAAGTCTGATACTTCACTTTCAACGCATATCCAGCATGGCTCTCTGCTTCAACGGCAGGGGGAATGTAGAGGAGGGGATCTATATGTAGATAACAACCAACAAGGACTGAATTACATAGTCAGGTAAACAAAAGCATGGGTGTGGCTTGCCTATTGCGGCGGTTACTACCACTAACTAAGCTACATATTCACTTGGATGCAGTTCCAGCACTGCTCTCTACATTAATGGTGGGGTGGAAGGGAAATAGAACTAAAAGGTACTAAGAGCCAAGAGTAACAAGATGGAAAAAAAAAGTGCATAGCTTGCTGGGCAGACTGGATGGGCCGTTTGGTCTTCTTCTGCTGTCATTTCTATGTTTCTATGTTTCATTGTCTTAAGAAATTAATTTACTTGCTGGTCAGAGGAAAGATTGTCAGTCTGATGAAATCTCTACATAATAGCTGCTCAGCTGGCATTCATCTAACTCTTCAGTACATTTTCCAGTTTCCTGTTCCTCTACTGAAATATAGAGATTTGCAACTACTAATACAGATGGTAACTTTCAGACGAGCACACAGGTGCCTGTATATGCATGTATGCGCGTGCAAGTGCACATACACTGGAATTTGACATCATGCACTCATGCTATTGGAATGATGCTTGTCTGTTGTTTGTAGCTTTTGGGTGGGAGGTCTGGGTGAACTGGTGGGAGTTCCTAGTAAAGTGCTAGAGGTCTACGTGAAATAATGGTCTGGATGAACTAGTGATTCCAAGTATGCACTGTTATGCGCCAAACACGCTTATGATGCTTCTGATATAGATGCCCCTGTAATCGACATTCTAGCCTGAAGTTCTGACCTTTGCCTTCTGCTCTTGTGACCCTATAATTAGGCATCACAAATTGTCGCCAGCTTCAACTGCTGTCCAGGTGTCCTTGGAATTTCTCCAGGTCAGCCTCAGTAGGGCATTAAAGTTCACATAGCCAGAAAGGCTAAGTTAGCAGAGGATTATGGGCCAGTTGCTGTCTCCATGTTGATCTCAATCTCAGGCACACTACCAAATGCTTTCAGAATGGTATGCAATTACTTTACAATATACCTTCCTCCACATTTAATTGTGAGTTATTAAACACAAATTATTATAATTATTTTATGTATAACATTATTTCATGTATAAAATGTGTCTATCTTTTTCCAAATGAATAGAGAAAGTATACTTGTTTCTGCATTACAAATCTACCTATGTACATAAACATATGTGTACTTTTGGGGCAGAAATACCTGGTATGTTATTGTATTGATTTGATTTGATTTAATTTGATTTCTATTCAACCTTTCAGCACCTCAAAGTGTATTACATTCAGGTACTGTAGGCATTTCCCTATCCCCAGAGGGCTCCCATCACACAGTTTATAAAAAAAAGCTTGCAGTCCCGGATATGGGACATTAGGAGAAGCCTCTGTAGGTAACTACAAAGAAGCTGTGGATGTTGAAGGTGCAGTAGGAGGATTAGAGATGTTGTCCCCCCAGGAGGGTTTTGGGACACAGCTGGCCAACAGGACATCCCCTATCCCATTGAACCGCCCCGAGGTGGTTACATTAGACACTTTATGGGACATGACGGCGGGAGTGCTCAATAATATAAAAAGTTTGGAGAATAAGGTAGAAGCAATGAATACTGGGAATTAAAAAGATGTTCTTCAAATTCAAAAACAAATAAAAGAATCTGGTGAAAAGATTAAAAGTTTAGAATTGGAAGATAAGAAAAATCAAGATTTCCAAATAGCAGTCTTGAAAGATAGAGATAATATTACAAAGAGAGTTGAAAACCTCGAAAACAACTCCAAACGTCTAAATTTGAGATTCCTGAACTTCCCCAGGATAATTGGGGAAGCTCCTTTAATTTCCCTTAAGAAATTTCTAATTGAACGTCTTGGATTTGTTTTAGAGGACTCCCCAGTGGTAATTAACTTCTATTATTTGCCTAAACCAAGGAATCAGTTATTACAACCATCTGATCAAATTTTTCAAGGAGATTTAACCAATTTTCTTGAGGATTCTTCAGCACAGGTAATTGATAGGGGTACATTGTTGGAAAATTTTTCCTCTATTAATGATATAAATCTTGTGATGAAAAAATATTTTGCCAAATTCCCTATCAGCTATCTGGGCAAAGATATTAAGGTATTCCCAGATTTGGCTGCATCTACACAGCAGAGGCGGAAATCCTTTTTGGGTTACCGTCAAGAGGTCATTGCTTTGGGTTTCTCTTTTGTTCTAAGATTTCCCTGTAAATGTTTAATATCAAAGCAAGATGAAGCTTTTATTTTTTTTGCTCCTGAACATTTAAAAAACTTTATAGAACAACGGAAGATCACAACCTCATCCCCAGTGTCTAATAATAACTGAAATATATCCAGTTTCTGTATTAGCCCTATTTGATTATGAAACTTAATTTAATAATCTCCCTGTAATTTCTGATATTCCTGCATATCTCTCAAGGTTGATTTGAAATAAGGTATGGTTTAGTGTAACGTAATGTATTTATATTGAATACTTTTGTTTGTTTTTTTTTAGTTAAGCTATCTGTTTGGTTACCTGAAACCATTATTTTTCTGTTTCTGTAAATCATTTTTTGTGATTTATTGAAAAATTCATAAATAAGGAATTTAAAAAAAAAAAAAAAGCTTGCATAAATCTGTGCGGGCCTACTTACATATTCAAATTGTATACCTTGGACAGTTTTGAAAGCTGGCCTATAAGCCATTAATCCTTTTTCTGTCTTTCTCTTTTTCTCTCTCTATGGTGAGAAAATTGATGGAGGGTTTCCTAGCCCTCTTTCATTGACTGAATATTATTCAAGAGATTTGCCTGGCTTTTCTGTATGAAATCCTTCAGTTCCTCTGCTTCTCAGAGTGTAATTAGCTAGGAAGCTGCCTTTAATAATTGTCTTCTGCTTTAGCTAAGAATGGTCTATAAGATGCTGGCAACTCTACCTGCCCTCAATGAGTTATGGCCTACAGTCTCACATACTAATGGCCTCTTAATTTCCTCCTACCAGAAGATACTCGGGATGTGCATCAGTTGAAACAAAAACAGGAAATGTTAACTAAATGTTCTGTTTCTTTTCTTTTATTTTGAAAACAAAATGAAAGAAAAATGAATAAATTTCACTCATTGCCATTTGTTTCATTTTAAAATACAGGGCATCCTGCTGTAAAACAAAACAATAGTAATACCAAAAGACTCAAGAATAACCAAAAATCCACAACAAACAAGAAAATAAGATTTGGTTATAGAAAAAGAACTCTATATGTATTCCCAAGCAACCGTCATATTTGGCCACAGTGAGCTGGTGGCTTATATGTGCAAGCTCGTATAGCTACTAGAGATGTGCCTTCGTTTTTCACGATTTAGCCAATGCCAACGACATTGTCTAAATCGTCATTGTTGGGGAAGTTGGGAAAAAGAATCAAAATTCCACGAATTTTCGGGTTAAAGTCGGTTTTTTATTACTGCGCACTAACGGATGTTAGTGCGCATGGACTATCCGTTAGCGCGCAGTCGCTGGACGTAGTGCGCAGTACATGGCGCCTCACCGTACTGCGCACTAACGGATTATTAGTGCGCACTAGGTACATGGCAGTGCGCAGTGATATATGTTAGTGCGCACTAACGTAAATTGATACTAAATTGACACTTTTTTTAAAATTGAAGGTTGAATATGTATTCCTATTGGGTGTCTTCTTGTTTTTTTATTCATTACCAAGGTTACCAACAGCCAAGGTGCTGTTTTTTACAGATTGTTTTATATGGGGGATGGGGAATGGGAATGGGGGATAGAGCTATTAGCTTGAAGTTCTAATCCTACTGTAGTAGTGTGTCTGTGGATATTGTGATTATGTCATCAATCATGTGACTAGAATTTGTTTGATATATTATGCATAATATTCATTTGCATCATTTTTGAATTGGCCACTTAAATTAATAGGTTTATTTTCCCTCCTACTTTTAGTCAATAGGTAGCAATAATAGCTATATAATAAGGGGTGCTCTGCTTATGTGTTGCTTTTGTTTTGTGGGTTTGAGGAGAAAACATCAGTCAATCAGTTTATAGCTAGCTGCAGCTGTTGATTTGATAGTTAGTTAATATTATACAGCCTTTATTGTTATTAAGGGGTACTAGCTGCTAGCTGGCTTAGCTAGCTGATACTAGTATCAGCCTATGATACTAGCAGCCAGCCAGTAGCCAGCCATTGCCACTAGCCACAGTAGCATATAGCTAGCTACTGGTAGCAGCCAAGCCACTAGCCAAAATAGCCAATAGCCACAACCAGTGAGCTGAGCTGAGCTCTACTCTTTTTTTCTGTTTCTTGAGTGAGCTCTTCGTTCGCAGCATTCCTAGCCTAGGCATAGGCAGGCACCAGCACTCCAGTCCAGCAGCAGTGCTTGCTTATAAAGGACAAGGTGAAGGTACTAAGGTAGGTGCGTTGATTGCTTTCTGAACATTGCAGCAGTAGAGTTTTAATAGATTTATAAAGATATAAAATTATATAATATTTATCAATATTATATAGATGTATGTGTAATCTACCAGATTTATCACTAATAGTGTTTATAGCTAGCTAGCCATAGCCAGTGACACTAGGCTAATAGCTAGCTTGGCTATTAGCCTAGTGTCACTGGCTATATTGGCTAGCTATTAAAGCCAGTGAGTCACTACTATCAAATCAATTCTACTACTAAACCTATAATTGGCCAATAGTCTGTCCAATATCCTATATTACGTATCTTGTGCTTGGCTTGAGGCTTCTGCTCCTTGTGTGAGATTTGTGGGTAAGACTTGAAGTGGGAGGGAGAAGTTATTTTAGTTCAAAGAACAGAATAGGCCTGAAAAGGATATGAAAAAATAGGAATAGGACTTCTCTAACCTCAATGCAGAAAAGCCTAGCCACTAGCCAGTCCTGCCAGGAGGCTAGTGTAATGAGTGAACTGAAGTATTGCAGCCTAGTTTCAGTCTCAGTCTGCTGCAGTTTGATGCTCTGGCCAATGCATGGTATAAATTGCAATATAATATATTAGTAAGTATACTATATCAAATTATCAATTGTCAGTGTCACTCACTGACTAATAAATAATCACTATATCCTTCTTTGTCCTGTGGTCTGGGGGTAGCCTTAGCAATAGCTAGCTAGCTAATGCTATTAGCTCAATAAAGTTTTAAAAATGAATACCAAACTAATTTATTAACTTGTTTAATGTACTATATTTATTATATATTTCTTTGACCACAGAATCATAATGCCCCTACCAGTACCCTCTGGAAAAAAACGTGTTGCTAGTGATAGTGCTACTGGAAAGAGCTGTCTGCCAGTCCCTAGGAAAAAACTGCGATTTTTTGAGAAGAAAGAGGATGTAGAAGTGCAAGGAAACTTGTTGCAAGGGAAGGAACGAGCAAAATTTGAGGGAAAGGTGAAAAGATTAGATGAAAGAATGGTGCTACAGAAAGTATTGGATGATGATGATGAATCAGATATTGAGGAGGAGGAGGAGGAGGAGGAGGAGGAGGAGGAGGATGATCAGGAGTTTTTGGCTAGTAAACATTCTGAGGAGAAGGAGGAGGAGGAGAACAGAAGCAATGACAATGTTAGTCAGATTGCAAAACAAACAACTACTGCCAGTGCCAGCAGTATTGCTGGTACCCTGTCCCCTACACCATTTGAACATCCACGTGTGACTACTACTACTACTACTATTTCTACTACTAGTATGAAAATGACAAGTATCCAGCCTAGAGTAAGGAACAGTACAAGGACATCAAAGATTTGGAATCATTATCATGTTGTGGCTGACCAGAGATTTGGACAATGTATCCATTGTAAAAAGATGGTGAGCCGTGGAAGAATTATTGGACATCTTACTAACAGCAACATGAAATATCACCTTGAAAGAGAACATAGAGCACTGTTGCTTGCAGAAGAAGCTGGTCCCACTGTGCTTGCCCAGGCTTCAAGTAAAGCAACAGGGAAGCAGCCACAGAAGGAAAGTAGTAGTACTAAAGATAAAGAAGATACAGATTGTGTGCATCTGCAGAAGCAGCAGTCTCCTCTTCCTCATCCCCAGCAGCAGCGGCAAGCTACCATGGAGCAGATGGGGTGGTGTTCTTCTGCAATGTCACAGAGCAGGAAGCAGGCAATGTCTAAAGTGGGTACACGACATATTGCTCTAATGATTGCTTTGGATGATCAGCCGCTGCAGATTGTAGAAAATGAGGGATTTAAGCGGATGCTCCATTATTTCGCCCCTTACTACAAACTTCCTTCAAGAAGTACATTTAGCCGTCAGGTGCTTCCTTCCCTATACAGAAAATGTCGTGCTGAAATGCAGATTATGATGGCAAGGGCAAAGGGGAGGAGCATCCATCTCACCACTGATGTTTGGACTAGTATGAATGCAATGCATGCATATTTATCTCTAACAGCACATTGGTGGCAGCTGGATGAGGCATTAATACCTGTAAGCACTAGCAGCATTGGCAGTGGCAGTGGCAGCAGCTCCAAAAAGGTTTCGCCAGGATACCATTGGGCTTTACTGCATGCTCAAGTGCTAGACAAGAGACATACTTCCGAAAATATCTTACACGCAATTCAGGGGATGATGGAAAAATGGAATGGGCTCCTTAGAAGCAGTGATATGGAATGCTTAAATGGATTTTTCATTACTGACAATGGTTCCAATATTATTAAGGCTCTGGCTGATGGTAGATTCAATGGCATCCGATGCTTTGCACATACCCTGCATCTGATAGTGAGGGATGCTTTGGGGCTTAGTGGCAAGGAAGGTGGTACTACTAGTTGTAGTAGTCAACTCCTGAAGCGGTTGATTGAAAAGTGTCGCAAAATAGCTGGGCATTTCAATCGTAGTGTAAAAAGTGGGAAGCAACTCAGAAAGAGGCAAATAGCAGTTGGCGCACCTTTGCACAACCTTCTTCAGGATGTGCCTACCAGATGGAATTCCACCTATCTTATGTTGGAGAGGTTGTCTGAACAGCAGACACCTCTTCATGATTTGGCAATGGCAACTGAAATTGGATTGGAAAATCCTCTTGGATGTCAGGACTGGACAAACATTGCACACATGGTGCATGTCCTCAAGCCTTTCAAAGTATATACTGATGCATTGAGTTCAGCTAATGCCACTTTGGGTGGTGTCATCCCTGTAATAAACTATCTGGAGGAGGTATTAGAGGAATTTCTGCATCATCCAGATTTCTCTAAGGAAGTGTTAATGCTTGTTAAATGCTTAAAAGAGCAAGTTGAAAAAAGATTGAAACCTCTCATGCAAAGGGATTGCTATATGTTAGCCACGATGTGTGACCCACGTGTGAAAGGCAGTATTGCTCTCAAGAACAATGCTCTTACACATTGGAAAAAAAAGTTGATTACAATGGTTGAAAACATAATGTCTAACAGGGTCTGTTCCACTGGTAACGATGAAAAAGATTTAGTATCATCCTCTCAGTCTCCAACTCCATCCTGCTCAAGTACTAGTATGATCAGCTGCTCCCCTACCCCTTCCATAACACATCAAAATATGAGTCATTCCACATTTAATGAACTGCCTGCCATGTCACAAGCAATCGCATCAGCTGTTGGCAGAAGAGTTACTACTGAGTCCTACCTGCAGGAGAATGTTTCAGAACTGCATGTTAAGAGTTTTCTGTCTGAGCCAATTCAGAGCATGGACTCAGATCCCTTGAGATATTGGGCACAGAAAGCTTCAATGTGGCCTGATCTTGCAATACTAGCACAGCACTTTCTTTCCTGCTCGCCAACAAGTGTGCAAAGTGAAAGAGTATTTTCAATGACAGGGAACATAGTGAGTCCACACCGTGCACGTTTGTCTCCAGACTTAGTCGAGCAATTGGTTTTTATCAAAACGAACTTTCCACAGCTTGGGTATCCGAACTTTCCCTGTGACTGGGAGGAGTGAGTCTCTTGTCGAGGGCCGAGATCCAAGGTCAAGGGGTGGAAGAGAGGCTTGGCTCTATGCAGCTGTGCTCCCCGCATCGCTTGCTGGGGCGCCCGGCCACAAGAGGCAGCAGCGGCCACAACATTGCCGCTGCTGCCTCTTGTGGCCCACAGGAGAAGCCAGTCTGGGAGTCACAAGACATGAACACTCTGTCCTGCTGCGTCTCCAACACAGGCTTCTCACTCCCAGGCTCCTTTCCCCCAATGTCCACCTCTGAGGCAGGCAAGTCCTCGCTGGGTTCTTCTGCCTCAGCGTCCATCTCCGACAGCATGATTGTGTGAATGAAGTATGAAAGAATTTCAGGCCAATACAATATTAAATTGCACTTACAGTGCACAGAGAGGTTGATACTCTAACTAAGTAGCTAGTGGCTGTACTAGTAGTAGCTAGCTACTAGCTAGTAGCTACTGGATATCCAAGTACTAGCTACTACTTGGATATCCAGTTTATATCCAACTAGTAGCTGCTACTACTACTAGCTACTAGTTGGATATAAACTGTTACTGTCTGTTATATCCACTACTGTAACAATATATTGATTAACCAAATATATACAGACACCCTTGAGTGTAATAAAAAGAGAAAACTGAGCACCCAGAAGTTGTACATTTCTGAAGGATTTTTTGTTCATGAGTCTGCTTTCTCCTAGTCCTTACTCCTACTTTAGTATCACAAGCATTACATTTTTTGCTTCAAATGGCTGTCTTGGTCATGGAGCAATTTTTGGCATTGACGTGTGAGTCATTGCAGTAGCTTGAGTGCTGCACACACTGCCCACAGTGCACAATATTGTATTGGCCAGGTTGAAAGATGTGTGAATGGTCAGTAGCCACGGTTGAAGCCTTGACGTTGGCGCTACTGCTCACAAGTATACAACTTGTGCTAATTCAGCCAGACTGAATGTTGTATGGAAGTGTATGACTAACTTAGTTACTACTACTAAAACAATTAAATGTGTTGGATTATAATAGACATACATCCGTACATGTCTGCTCTTTGTAATTTAGTAGTACCATACTATATTATTTTGGAATAATAATTATTAGTTAAATGACTAATAAAATAATATATAAAAAAGAACAAGCAAACATTTCCAATATAAACAAATTTATTAACATTTATATTTCACACCACCACCACCACAGTACATGCACACATTTAAAAAAAAAAAAAAAAACAAAAAAAAAAACCCAGGCCAGCAGCCCAGGTCAAGGCGAAATATGATGCCTTGACTTCATAATGTTGCAGCAGGGTCAGGCTCATGTGGAGAGGAGGGTGTCGCCACTGGAGAAACCTCCTCTGAAGCAGAGGGAACTGGCACCTCCTCCTCATGAGGCATCTCATGAGGAGGAGAAGCCATTTCCCTCTGCTCCTGAGGGGCCTCCTCCAGGGCTAACAACCTCCTCTCCACATTGCAGACACTGGCCTGCACCTCTCCGACCCTCTGCTGCAACATCATGAAGTCGGCATCATATTTCGCCTTGAACTGCCGTACTTCCTGCAGGATCTCCTCCAACTTTGAATATTGTGCACAGCAGCACTTACATGTTGGAGGAGATCCTGGAGGAAGTACGGCAGTGCTGGTGCTGGTGCTGGCACTGGCGCTGGCGCTGGTGGTGGTGCTGGTGGTGGTGCTGGTGGTGGTGCTGGTGGCAGTGGTGGGCCGCTGGCTCCTGGCAGCTTTTTCTGGTGGTCCTATAAAGAAATTAAAATAAATAATAATTCAACATGAGACACAGAACTATACATTATACATACATTACACATAGTCAGATATGACAAATAAAAAAGCAAATACTACTGGATGCGTGTGAGCAAGTTTATAAAATAATCTACCCCTTATTTAGTTTATTGACCTTGAGGATTATAGAAAAATGAGGAGTCCATTGCAGGGGAGAAGGAGTGAGGGGGAGAGTGGAGGGATATCAAATCTATCAACATAGATTAGAGAGAATACATAATTTGAAGGATTGGAAGGAGAAATAATAGTCAATCTCAGGTTACACAGAATATGATGGTAGGAGATACACTACAAACCTCTTCTTTTTTTTCACCTTCAATTCTTTAGTTTACTATCATAGCCACTCAGTGTCATTTAATATATACAAATAAATAAATACACACATCCCCCCATTCCCAATCCCCAGCCACTATAACTGACTGATATAAAAAAAAAAAGATTTTGTTTTTCAGCCTCAGATAATATATACTACTGTACTGGCTTTGCCAAGATATATTATTTCCTACCTAGACCACTTGTTGTTGCTGCCTCCGTCCTCCTCTGGTGACAGCTCTGCCTCCCACTAGGCCCAGGAAGCCCCGCCTCGTCCCTACCTGGGTGTTGTTCTGTACAAGACAAATCAAAATTCAGAGAACAACAGTTAGAATTTTAAAAACAAGAATGAGATCAGACACAATGATTCATTCACTGTTATAGTAAAGAAACATTTTTAACACAAATTCCATTACAATTAATTGAATAGTTGTGTAATGTGTGTTGTTCTTGTGTAGTATTCTGAAAACAACTTACCAGGCACGGAACGGGGCAAGGTTCGGCGGAACTCCTCGAGCCACCTACCCTCGTGCAATCGCAGATGGCGACCTGAAAATTAGAGGAATATACAGGAAAAAGAATAACATTGATTAATTTTTACAACATGCCCATGTTTTGCCTTGACCTACTAGATTATTTTTTATGCAACATACAAAAGTTAGTTATACATAAATACTATTTTATTTATATTTCAATGTGGCTTTCAAAAAAATCCCAAATACCACCATTTCAAAAAGATAAATATAAATATCAATAATATACCACAGATAATTTTATTTCCTTTGTAGTCTAGTTATTAAGTATTAATACTAGTATAGTATAGGGTAAGGGTGGTACACTAGTAGCTAGCTAGCTAGTAGCTAGCTACTAGTATTTCTGTTTTTTTTTAAATATATTTACTTAACATTATAACTTTTATTACTTATAGTAGTTAATTATTACATTATAATTATATAACTCACTGTATGCTACTAGTAGCTGCTACTGTAGCTAGTATTACTATCATACTCTATTTAATTTTCAATGACAAAATAATATACATAATTTATAATTGAATAATATGATCAACATTATTATTTCTCACCTTTCTTTTTGAGGTCTTCCACCTCACGAGGGTAGGAGGCCCACCGGCAAAACTCCTCCTGGAGAGAGGCCCAGGCAGCAGTCTCCCTTTGCAGGTTAGGCCTGCTGCCTGAGGGGGTGTACAGGTTCCTCTCATCCAGGAGCATGAGCCGGGCCAGGAGGTCCACGTCGCCCTGGGTAAAGCGGGGCTTCCTGGACCTTGCTGCCACCTTGGAGGAGGACGGTGGGGAGGAGTCAGACTCCCTCCCCCTGTCCTCACCGGACTCCCTTTCACGTTCCATCCTACCATGAGAAAATAAAAAAGAAGATGAAAAAAAGTATGTGCTATAGGACAGCTGTTTGTTCAGAAGCTCACACACTAATGCAGGGAGGGGCTAGGCAGCTCCCCCCTGTCTGTGAAGCCAGCCCTCAGCCCTCACCCTCACAGTGACAGTACACTATTCAGTTCAGTGGCAGGGACATGGGGTGAGGGGAGGAGTGAGGGTCAGGCAGCTGAGCTCCCCCCCTGTCTGTGAAGCCAGCCAGCCTCTCACTACGTAATGCAGGCAGGGAGGGAGCTGTCTCGGCCCTCACCCTCAAAGTGACAGTACGCTATTCAGTTCAGTGGCAGGGACATGGGGGGAGGGGAGGAGTGAGGGTCAGGCCGCTGAGCTCCCCCCCCCCCCTGTCTGTGAAGCCAGCCAGCCTCTCACTACGTAATGCAGGCAGGGAGGGAGCTGTCTCGGCCCTCACCCTCACAGTGACAGACAGTACGCTATTCAGTTCAGTGGCAGGGACATGGGGGAGGGGAGGAGTGAGGGTCAGGCAGCTGAGCTCCCCCCCCCTGTCTGTGAAGCCAGCCAGCCTCTCACTACGTAATGCAGGCAGGGAGGGAGCTGTCTCAGCCCTCACCCTCACAGTGACAGTACGCTATTCAGTTCAGTGGCAGGGACATGGGGGGAGGGGAGGAGTGAGGGTCAGGCAGCTGAGCTCCCCCCCCCCTGTCTGTGAAGCCAGCCAGCCTCTCACTACGTAATGCAGGCAGGGAGGGAGCTGTCTCGGCCCTCACCCTCACAGTGACAGACAGTATGCTATTCAGTTCAGTGGCAGGGACATGGGGGGAGGGGAGGAGTGAGGGTCAGGCAGCTGAGCTCCCCCCCCCCCTGTCTGTGAAGCCAGCCAGCCTCTCACTACATAATGCAGGCAGGGAGGGAGCTGTCTCAGCCCTCACCCTCACAGTGACAGTACACTATTCAGTTCAGTGGCAGGGACATGGGGGGAGGGGAGGAGTGAGGGTCAGGCCGCTGAGCTCCCCCCCCCCTGTCTGTGAAGCCAGCCAGCCTCTCACTACGTAATGCAGGCAGGGAGGGAGCTGTCTCAGCCCTCACCCTCACAGTGACAGTACGCTATTCAGTTCAGTGGCAGGGACATGGGGGGAGGGGAGGAGTGAGGGTCAGGCAGCTGAGCTCCCCCCCCCTGTCTGTGAAGCCAGCCAGCCTCTCACTACGTAATGCAGGCAGGGAGGGAGCTGTCTCAGCCCTCACCCTCACAGTGACAGTACACTATTCAGTTCAGTGGCAGGGACATGGGGGGAGGGGAGGAGTGAGGGTCAGGCCGCTGAGCTCCCCCCCCCCCTGTCTGTGAAGCCAGCCAGCCTCTCACTATGTAATGCAGGCAGGGAGGGAGCTGTCTCGGCCCTCACCCTCACAGTGACAGACAGTACGCTATTCAGTTCAGTGGCAGGGACATGGGGGGAGGGGAGGAGTGAGGGTCAGGCAGCTGAGCTCCCCCCCCCTGTCTGTGAAGCCAGCCAGCCTCTCACTACGTAATGCAGGCAGGGAGGGAGCTGTCTCGGCCCTCACCCTCACAGTGACAGACAGTACGCTATTCAGTTCAGTGGCAGGGACATGGGGGGAGGGGAGGAGTGAGGGTCAGGCAGCTGAGCTCCCCCCCCCCCTGTCTGTGAAGCCAGCCAGCCTCTCACTACGTAATGCAGGCAGGGAGGGAGCTGTCTCGGCCCTCACCCTCACAGTGACAGACAGTACGCTATTCAGTTCAGTGGCAGGGACATGGGGGGAGGGGAGGAGTGAGGGTCAGGCAGCTGAGCTCCCCCCCCCTGTCTGTGAAGCCAGCCAGCCTCTCACTACGTAATGCAGGCAGGGAGGGAGCTGTCTCAGCCCTCACCCTCACAGTGACAGTACGCTATTCAGTTCAGTGGCAGGGACATGGGGGGAGGGGAGGAGTGAGGGTCAGGCAGCTGAGCTCCCCCCCCCCCTGTCTGTGAAGCCAGCCAGCCTCTCACTACGTAATGCAGGCAGGGAGGGAGCTGTCTCGGCCCTCACCCTCACAGTGACAGACAGTACGCTATTCAGTTCAGTGGCAGGGACATGGGGGGAGGGGAGGAGTGAGGGTCAGGCAGCTGAGCTCCCCCCCCCCTGTCTGTGAAGCCAGCCAGCCTCTCACTACGTAATGCAGGCAGGGAGGGAGCTGTCTGTGTGACACTGACAATCTCTGTTAAACTTTTTTTTCACTAAATTAGCATAAAATTAAATGAAGTACTTTTGTGTGTTAAACTTTTAATTTCCCCTAATGTAAGTAACTTCATTTAATATTATTTTTATATTATTTTATGCTATTTCACCGAAAAAAAAGTGCATTAACTATTTAACTTAACCAACTAAGTAACTAATAGTAAAGTAATACTGTATAAACTAAAACAAAATCTTATATATTTATTATATTATACACTTACAGTGGTAAAGATGTTGATGATATTTGTAACTCTCAGTTTGACTCTGTGCACAGCTCAAAGAAACACTATCAGGCTCAGCTTGCTTCTCAGAAGTTCTCACTGGCACTGCTGCTGCTCTGTCTGACTCAGACAGCACGTAGTAAGAAAATAATTATTAGTGCGTGCAGCAAAATGGCCTCTGGGGACCTCACAGAGCATGCTCAAGAGAGCGCGCACTAATCCGCGTTCGTGCGCACTAACCAGCGGTAGTGCGCACTAACTACGGATGAGTTAAAATACTGATTCTACATTCCCATTGGCTGTTTTCCAGGTGGTGCGAACCAGTGGGAGCCCAGAACCGTACATTTAGCTAACGAACTCCTTAAAAATTGATACGTTTTACTTAAAAGTTGCAATTTTTTGTAGTGCGCACTAGCATTAGTTAGTGCACACTAACGGGAACGTTGGGCGCACTAACCCCGTTAGTGCGCACTAACTCTGTTCGTAAAAAAAAACCAAATCACACGCGAAAAACTAAACTTTTAAACGAATCGGTCGACCGAAGCCCGATCCGATTCCTAAAAACGAAGCACATCTCTAATAGCTACTGGGCTTGACTAATCATAACACTGCGGTGTTTCGGAGTATTGGACTCCTTCCTCAGGGGACCCTGAGGAAGGAGTCCAATACTCCGAAACACCGCAGTGTTATGATTAGTCAAGCCCAGTAGCTATACGAGCTTGCACATATAAGCCACCAGCTCACTGTGGCCAAATATGACGGTTGCTTGGGAATACATATAGAGTTCTTTTTCTATAACCAAATCTTATTTTCTTGTAAAACAAAACAAAGCACAAACTCTTCAGACTCTCTTCTGATCTCCCACAATGCATATCCCTAGCAAACACCTCACCTAGTGCAACCTCCTAACTAGCCAAGAATATGGTAGATGATGACAGAAGAAGACTGACTTGTGTATCCACTCGGCCCATTTATTCCTGTACAATCCGTCCAAATAGTAGTCAGTCTGGTCCAGTAATACTAATTAATGCTGTTAATCACAGCCTGCAAGACAGACTTGACTATATGAGCAGCAGAACTTCTGCTGCTGCTGCTGCTGCTGTAATTTGATTCTGACAGAGAAGCCTAATTAATCTTTCTGATATGTATTCACTTTTTTTTTACCACCACGTATCTCTGTGCTTATCTAAAACGTTCCCTGATTCTGTCACTATTTCACCTCCATTATCCACTCCAGGAGGTTATTCCATGTATCCACTATGTAAAATAATATTTCTCGAAGTTGCTTCAGAAGCTAAAATCTTCGAACCTCATGTCCATGACTGTTATGGAAGTTAACTGAGACTGGTTTGAAGGCCACAGGTCAACCTCTCAGTGAACTCCTATTTAATGTTCTGCATTGTGAAATGCTAAAAAAAAATTGTTTACAAACAGGCAAGAATCTGAGAACTGTAGTGCTAGCAGTTCCAAGATGGGAATGCATGCAATTAAGTATTACCAGAGTCTGAGATGACAGGAGGTCTCACAGCTCTGCCTTCAACTGATAAGAACACAGAGATACCAAGCAATTGTCAGTTTTTAGTGTATACAATGTTGCGGTCCCGAACGCCCCTCTCCTGATCGGGCTCAGGCCCGCCTACCTCCGCTCCAGCAACCGCGGGATTCCGCCCAGCCCCGGTCCCGGGAGATCCTCCGTCCGCGCAGTTCCCACGTGGCGGACGCCATTATGTGCCTGTCCTCCTCCGGCCTCGTGCAAGCGCGAGGAGGCTCCTCTTGTGCTTCCAGCTCCCGGAAGCCCAGCTCAGCCTCCTCGGCTGATGTCACGCTCAGCTCCCTATATAACCGGCATTCAGTCGTTCACTAAACGCCTTGCAACGAGGTTCCTAGCTGACTAGTAGCTTCCTGTTCGCGATTCCTGTTGACTCCTTGATACCTGCCTTGACTCCGGTTGCTTCTGACTATGCTACAGCCTGCTGCCTGCCTTGACCTCGGTTTGCTTCTGACTACGCTACAGCCTGCCGCCTGCCCTGACCCGGGTTGCCACGGACTTCTCTACTGCTTGCCGCCTGCCTCGATCCCAGTCTGTCACGGACTCCATTACTACTGCTTGCCTACTCTGGCCCCGAGTGTTACCCTCTGGGTCAGCTTCCTGACCCGGCCTGACTCTCTGACTCTCTGGCAAGCCTCTAGCCGGCTCAGCTCCTAGTGGGCCTCCTGCACTCCCTACGCACTTGCTCTTCAGGACATTCCCAGCAGTGCCCTAGTCCCAAGGGCCTGGGTCCTTACGGGCTCCTCCCGGGGGTATCCCAGGCTCCGGGTGAAGCCTTGCCAGATCGTGCCTCCGCCTCCCGGCCTGCCCTGTGATCTCCTGCAGGCCGGCCCAAGGGTCCACCATCTAGCCGCACAGCAGCCTAGCCGCAACATAAAAAGTGAGTATAACTAGAGGGGGAGAAAGATCACTACAATTAACTTTTCTGAATTATCTGATTTCATTTAAGCTCTGTTTTATCATTTTATTACCAGGGCCGGTGAAAAAGTATTTGTTACCCTAGGTGAAACTTCAGTCATGCACACACCTCCCCCATTCTTAGCACAGCGCTCTCGCCCACAGACAGCAGTGTCTCCAAAACTGTGCTCCCATCTTTGGCAGTAGTAGTTCTAGCACAGCTCCCCTCTGGGCCACATGCTGGCTGGAATTTCCTTCCCCCAAAACTTTGACACTCTAGGCCAGTGGTTCTCACGACCCACCAGTGTGTTGCCAAGCATATGCAGGTGTGTCACCACACTTCCCGGTCCCTCGCTGCTCCCCCTGCCCCAGCGAAATAGGTCCTCCGCCAGGGCTTAAAATGCTGATAGCCCAGGCGGAACATGGCAGGAGAGCAGGAATCAGCGGCACCAGCATGGTTTTCCTGCTCCCCCTCCCCCCACAGCCTGGAAGAGGAAGGGGTGTGCAGTGGCCACACGCGGGAAGAAGAGATCATGCTCATACAGGCAGCATTGGCCCGAAGAAGAGAAGAGAGGCACAGCCTGACGAATGAGCAGTGCGGTAAGGAGCAATAGAGGAGCAACGTCAGCCCCCATGGCTGATGGGATTCCTCTCAAAGCTGCAAGGGATAAAGATGTAGGAGACTGCTGCTGCCGCTAGTTTGGTGGGGAGAGAGAGAGAGAATGAGAGTGAGAAAGCATATGTGTTTGAGATCCTAAGTGTGTGATTGAGAGCCTGTATGTGTGAGATTGAGAGCCTGTTTGTGTGACAGTATGTGTGTGTGTGTGTGTGTGTGTGTGTGTGAATGAGATCCTTTGGGGTGATTGAAAGCCTGTGTAAGTGTGAAAAGACAGAGAGCATGTGTAAATGTGTGATTAAGAGCCTATATAAGTGAGAGAGAAAAAGCATGTGCATATGTGAGCAATTGAGAGACTATGCAAGTGAGGGAGAGAACATGTGTATATGTGTGTGACTGAGAGGCAGCGTGAGAGAGAGAGCTTGTGTGTGATTGAGAGAGAGGAGAAAGTTGCAAGCAAACCACCCCTCCTGCTGCTAATTCAAAACAATCTCAGGGCACCTGGATATCAAATGTTCCCAAGTATGCAGAGCAAAGCATTTTTTTACTTTATTTTTCATTATCCGGTCTGAAATATTTTATTGGTATCTAGTAGAGATGTGAATTGTGTCCTCGATCGTCTTAACGATCGATTTCGGCTGGGAGGGGGAGGGAATCGTATTGTTGCCGTTTGGGTGTTTAAAGTATCGTGAAAATCGTGAGCCGGCAGGAGATCAACTGCAGGAGGTCATTCAGCGGCGGTCCGGAACCCCCGCTGAACGACCTCCTGCAGTCGATCTCCTGCCGGCGCCATTTTCCGTACGGAAAACGATTCACGGCAGGAGATCGTTTTCCGGACCCCCGCTGGACCCCCAGGGACTTTTGGCCAACTTGGGGGGGCCTCCTGACCCCCACAAGACTTGCCAAAAGTCCAGCGGGGGTCCGGAACGACCTCCTGCAGTCGAATCGTGTTGGTCTATGGCCACCGCCATTTTGCGCCGCCATTTTGAAAAATGGTGCCGGCTGAAGACAACACTATTCAATTGCAGGAGGCCGTTCCGGACCGCTGCCGTTCCGGACCGCCGCTGGACCCCCAGGTAATTTAAGGCATTTGGGGGGGGGGGTTCGGGAGGGTGGGGGATTTAATTTAAAGGGTCGGGGGTGGGTTTTAGGGGGTTTTAGTGTGCCGGTTTTCCTGCCCTCCCCCTTCCCCCAATTTACGATTTTTTGACGATAAATCGGGGGAATTGGTATTGTATCGTGGCCCTAACGATTTTTGACGATTTAAAATATATCGGACAATATTTTAAATCATCAAAAAACGATTCACATCCCTAGTATCTAGAGGTTTTTGGTATGAGTTTTAAATTATTGGATAATCCATTCATCAGCTGTTTTGAAAGAACCTATTCTTTTTGTTAGTATGGTTTTATTGCTATTGATTTTATATTTCTTGATTTGTTTTGAGGATAAGCTGAAGTTTCTCTTTTTCCTTTGTTACACTGCATACAGTCTCTAGCTTGTTGCGGTTTCAGTTTTTGGCTGCATATTTCTAGTTATGGTTTATGGTCTCTTTATTCTTTCTTAGGTGAGGGTCAGCACATGTGATTCAGGTGAGGTTTTCTGCTGGCATGTAGTTTCTGTGTAGGGCTCTATAGCAGCCTGGCTTGGTCCGATTTCCTAATATGAGGTGCATTGGTGTCCTAAGGCCTAGTGTAATATTTTCAGTGTTGCATTTCTTAGCTAAGGGGTTACTGTTTGAGTGCTGGAAATTGGTGCTGTTTTGGTATGGGATGTTTACTATTTATGCAATTTATGTTCACACAGAATACTTATCATTCCCTTGCGTCATTCTTAACAATAAAAATAATGCTGGACCATTAGTTTATATTTTTGCCGTGAATTGTAATGGGCAGTGTGTCACACATAAGTGTACTCTGTCAGGTATATCACAATGTGAAAAAGATTTAGCCACTGATCTAGGTGACCACCTAGTTTGCTTAATGGAAGCATGAGCCCTGTTTATTTTTCAAATAAACCTATCAGAAAGACCTGGAACCTATTATGTACTGAGTCAGAGTGTACATGTAAGTGTGTGTGTGTGTGTATGTGTGTTGGGTAGACTCCTGAGGTATAGTCCTTTTGGCATGTAGGCAGAAGCCCCTTGGGTAAAATCATATTGTGAGCTGTCTGAAACCAGAACAATGATCCTTTGTTCTAGAACTTCCCCTTCCATTGAAAACAGTTTGCTTCCTGAGTGTTATTGATGCCTTTCAGGTATTTGAATGTTTTTATCATATCTCCTCTGCACCTCCTAGGTTGTACATATTTGAATGCTTCAGCCTCACTTCATAACAATTCTGGCACAGTCCCCATATTATTTTGGCAGTCCTTCTCTGGATCAGCTCTGCACTGTACAAATCAGAGAAAATTCTGTAACTTTACTAATGAGATATTACATGAGATTATCATAAAGAGTGAAAAAAAACCCCAAGGGCTGTAGATAAAACAAGTATTAATTAGAAGAAAAATACAAAGCAAGGACAATGTGTCATGGGGGTTCATGTCCCAAATGTGTTCAGCAGGGAACTTAAGCATTCCTAAATCCTCAGCCTCTCCAGTGATGCAGAAGCCACTCGCCAAGAAAGAAAGCACAGAACTCAAACTTGAGTGAGAGTCTGTACCAATGTCTTCCTTCTCTTAGGAATCTCCGGAACCAGCATTTTTCAATCGTGCTAATTGTGAATCTGCAGTCATCTGATTTATTGGCTCGATTGCAGGGCTGACGTGCATATGATCCCTTTCTAACTAGATCCATGCTGCATCTTCTCAGCTGAGAAAGTGATTCTGACTGCTTTGAGGTCAAGGCTGTATAAAATTGGGGGATTTTGAGGTGCACTGTCTGTGTTTCACCTGTCTGTTCTGTCACTGTCAAGGAGGGTGCGCTATTTCCAATTGATATGTATGCATATAGGAGCAAGGATTCTTCAGCTCCATAACTCAAGATACAAAAGTTTTATTTCACCTTGCAGAGTGAGACATTTTTCCAGCCTTATTAAGGATCTATGTATGAAATATAAGGAATTGAGGTAATCTGCTCAGCACAGGTGGTGGCACTGAAGATGAATCTAAATAAGTAAATAAGTGAATTGATTAATTAATAAATAGAATTCCCTGGCTAGGTGGGCTGCATTCACATAACTGGGCTTTGCAGTTACTGGAAGGTATGTTAAAATTATACATTCAGTGGGGGAGGTGGGAGGCATAGCTGGAAACTGTGAGCATGTATTTACAATTCAAAAAATGTATGTGAGTATGTGACCATTGTATGTACTTTATGTCTGCCATTCCATACCATTTAAATGTAGCTGGTTTTTAATCATCAGATGGGTTTGTGCAGGCGTGCACGTACTTTTCAAATTAAATTCTGTGATGAAAATTTACCCCATTTACAGGTGAAGCACACGTACACACAGCAATAACAGTTGGATAAAAGGTATTTCTTTCTTTCTCTTGGTGCTTTAGCTGCTGCTTTAGAAAATGACAGGGCCCCATGAGCTTTTGAAGATGGGCGGGTCTGGAGAAAGTCTAAGGTAAGAAGAGTTTTATCATTGAATTCTGTTTTGCATGGGTAAAACCATGAGATTTTGATTGAGTTGAATGTCAATAGTGAGAGGGGAATTTTGTTTGATGCTTTTAATGGAAGGAAGTTGAAGAGAGAGTAATTATTTATAATGGTAATGTCTGCATGCAGATTCTACTAAGGATTTTCAAAGTAAATGTACATGCATTAGTTCACTTTGGAAATCCTTGCATTTTTGGCTGGGGGGATGTGCACTTTCACAAGCAGAAAGTTACTTTTAGTCCAAGCAGGTTATAACTTCTGTGTGCAAACATACATGCATACCTTTGAAAATCCAAAACTGCAGGCATAAATCCTATCTTCACCCCCAACTCTACCCCAGATCTTTCTACTGCTGGTTTGCATAAGAGAACATGAACAATAAGGTCACGTGTGCATTTTTATGTGAAGTGGCCCCCAGGCTATGTTCAAACAGCCACTTACGTGCAGAAAACTGAATTTTAGGCATGTAAACCCCTAAAGCCTAACAACAGTGGGAGAACAAATTATTGGGACATCGATTGGTAGGGATGTGAATCATTTTTCAACGATTAAAATTATCGTCCGATAATGTTTATATCGTCTTAAATCGTTATAGAACACGATACAATAGAAATTCTAACGATTTATCGTTAAAAATCGTTAAATCGTGTTAGTGCGCACTAACTCGAGTTAGTGCGCACTAACTCGATTTAGTGCGCACTAACTGAAAATGATACAAATAAACACTTTCCAGGTCACTGAAGGTCAGTTAGGAATGAATATGTGTTCCTATTGGCTGGCTGCCCTCTTATCTATTGATGTTACCACTGAGGTGATGGTTGGGGGGATGGGAAATGGAACTGGAAACTAACGAACACCAACAGAAAATGAAACAAAGTGTTCACACTTCCCAGGTCAGTAAAGGTCACTTAGGAATGAATATGTATGTATGTATTCCTATTGGCTGGCTGTGCTCTTATCTATTGATGTTACCAATATGGTTGGGGGGATGTGAAATGGAAACAGTTGGAAGCTTGACAAAAAAAGTAATGTAATGATCAGCACTCACCTGGCTAGAACTTGTTTGTTTATTATTTTTGTTAGCAGGCACCTGAAATGCTAGTGCATGTTGAATTTGCCAATCACTGTGCATTTTAGAAAGGTGGTCCTGGCTGGAACTGTACACAGTTCAAATATATGTAATTGATTGTTGGTAAGTGTATTTTTTAAGTAGCCACACTGGCACCAGTATGTTTACTTTTCCTCCTACTTAACTCACTAGCTCAGCTTTGTAAGAAGGGCTTCTCTGCTTGTGTGTTGTTTTTGTTTGGTGTGAGGAGAGCAGAAACATCAGATCTTTATTCAATCTACTACAGTCATCTCTTACAGTGCCCTATCCCTATTAATACCAGGAGTGTTGTGATCTTCCTGCACACAGTGCCCTAACCCTGATACCAGTCTGAGACAGCTCCCTCCCTGCATTACTAGTGAGAGGCTGGCTTCACAGACAGGGGGGAGCTGCCTGACCCTCACTCCTGACTTCCCCCATGTCCCAGCTAGTGAATGGTGTGTGGGTGAGGGGGGGGGGGAGGATGGTGAAGTCTGAGACAGCTCCCTCCCTGCATTACTAGTGAGAGGCTGGCTTCACAGACAGGGGGGAGCTGCCTGACCCTCACTCCTGACTTCCCCCATGTCCCAGCTAGTGAATGGTGTGTGGGTGAGGGGGGGGGGGGGAGGATGGTGAAGTCTGAGACAGCTCCCTCCCTGCATTACTAGTGAGAGGCTGGCTTCACAGACAGGGGGGAGCTGCCTGACCCTCACTCCTGACTTCCCCCATGTCCCAGCTAGTGAATGGTGTGTGGGTGAGGGGGGGGGGGAGGATGGTGAAGTCTGAGACAGCTCCCTCCCTGCATTACTAGTGAGAGGCTGGCTTCACAGACAGGGGGGAGCTGCCTGACCCTCACTCCTGACTTCCCCCATGTCCCAGCTAGTGAATGGTGTGTGGGTGAGGGGGGGGGGGGAGGATGGTGAAGTCTGAGACAGCTCCCTCCCTGCATTACTAGTGAGAGGCTGGCTTCACAGACAGGGGGGAGCTGCCTGACCCTCACTCCTGACTTCCCCCATGTCCCAGCTAGTGAATGGTGTGTGGGTGAGGGGGGGGGGGAGGATGGTGAAGTCTGAGACAGCTCCCTCCCTGCATTACTAGTGAGAGGCTGGCTTCGCAGACAGGGGGGAGCTGCCTGACCCTCACTCCTGACTTCCCCCATGTCCCAGCTAGTGAATGGTGTGTGGGTGAGGGGGGGGGGGGAGGATGGTGAAGTCTGAGACAGCTCCCTCCCTGCATTACTAGTGATAGGCTGGCTTCACAGACAGGGGGGAGCTGCCTGACCCTCACTCCTGACTTCCCCCATGTCCCAGCTAGTGAATGGTGTGTGGGTGAGGGGGGGGGGGGTGGATGGTGAAGTCTGAGACAGCTCCCTCCCTGCATTACTAGTGAGAGGCTGGCTTCACAGACAGGGGGGAGCTGCCTGACCCTCACTCCTGACTTCCCCCATGTCCCAGCTAGTGAATGGTGTGTGGGTGAGGGGGGGGGGGAGGATGGTGAAGTCTGAGACAGCTCCCTCCCTGCATTACTAGTGAGAGGCTGGCTTCACAGACAGGGGGGAGCTGCCTGACCCTCACTCCTGACTTCCCCCATGTCCCAGCTAGTGAATGGTGTGTGGGTGAGGGGGGGGGGAGGATGGTGAAGTCTGAGACAGCTCCCTCCCTGCATTACTAGTGAGAGGCTGGCTTCACAGACAGGGGGGAGCTGCCTGACCCTCACTCCTGACTTCCCCCATGTCCCAGCTAGTGATTGGTGTGTGGGTGAGGGGGGGGGGGGGAGGATGGTGAAGTCTGAGACAGCTCCCTCCCTGCATTACTAGTGAGAGGCTGGCTTCGCAGACAGGGGGGAGCTGCCTGACCCTCACTCCTGACTTCCCCCATGTCCCAGCTAGTGAATGGTGTGTGGGTGAGGGGGGGGGGAGGATGGTGAAGTCTGAGACAGCTCCCTCCCTGCATTACTAGTGAGAGGCTGGCTTCACAGACAGGGGGGAGCTGCCTGACCCTCACTCCTGACTTCCCCCATGTCCCAGCTAGTGAATGGTGTGTGGGTAAGGGGTGGGGGGGAGGATGGTGAAGTCTGAGACAGCTCCCTCCCTGCATTACTAGTGAGAGGCTGGCTTCACAGACAGGGGGGAGCTGCCTGACCCTCACTCCTCCGGGGTATTGTGATCTTCCTGCACACAGTGCCCTATCCCTGATACCAGGGGTGTTGTGATCTTCCTGCATGCAGTGCCCTATCCCTATTAATACCAGGAGTGTTGTGATCTTCCTGCATGCAGTGCCCTATCCCTATTAATACCAGGAGTGTTGTGATCTTCCTGCATGCAGTGCCCTATCCCTGATACCGGGATGTGTGCAAGAAGATCACAACACCCCCGGTATCAGGAATAGGGCACTGTGTGCAGGAAGATCACAACACCCCCAGTATCAGGAATAGGGCACTGTGTGCAGGAAGATCACAACACCCCTGGTATTAGGGATAGGGCACTGTGTGCAGGAAGATCACAACACTCCTGGTATTAATAGGGATAGGGCACTGTGTGCAGGAAGATCACAATATCCCTGGTATCAGGGTTAGGGCACAAGTTCTAGTCACATTGACTGATCACATTACTTGTTTTGTCAAGCTACCAACTGTTTCCATTTCCCATCCCCCATATACTGTCAGTAGGAAACTTGGTAACATGAATAAATAAGAGGGCAGCCAATAGGAATACATATTCATTCCTAAACTGACCTTAACTGACCTGAAAAGTGTCAAATTGTATCATTTTCAGTTAGTGCGCACTAACTCCCAGTTAGTGCGCACTAACTCCCGTTAGTGCGCACTAACTCGAGTTAGTGCGCACTAATCGGAAAAAACGATTTTTAACGATGTTTTAACTAAAAAATCGTGCCTAAGACGATTTTCTTGCCCTGCCACACGATTTCTATCGTTAAGACGATATGGAAAACGATTCACATCCCTATCGATTGGCACCATCTGATAACCAAGTGCTCTAAAACTTGCAAAGTTATTAGAGCCCTGTGTCACATAATTATTCTTGTACCTGAGCCTGATGCTGGCAATACATGTGATGGAATTCATAGACAGACATTAGGAGGGGAATTGTCAATAATGTGCATATCTCAGTAGACACATGCATACGTAGGGCTGCCTGAAGTTACACCTTCATTTTGTTAGCGGCACCATTTATAAAATATCATGCATCTCTAAGCCAAAAGCATGTGCATATGTTTTAATATCACATTCATTTATTTATACAGAGATCTGCATAGTTTGTACTAGGGGTGTGCATTCGTTTTGAACTTAAATGTAAAACGCTACTTTTTTTTTTTTTAACTTAAAAAAGTGATGAGGCGAAAACGATCGGATTTCCAATGTATTCAACATAGCTATGTTGAATACGTTGGAAATCGCGATTGTTGATCCAAAATAAAAATTTAAACCCCTCACCTTCCTTAATCCCCCCCCAAAGACTTACCACAACTCCCTGGTGATCCAGCGAGGAGTGAGGACGCCATTTCTGAAATTCTTTGCGAGGAGCACGTGACGTCGGCGCCACGTCGGAGTGACGCGGCATCACGTGATTCCCCGCGCGATCGCTCCGGGACGCTCGTTCGACCCAAAAGGGCCTCCTGACCCCCCCCCCCCCCAAGCTGGCCAAAAGTTCCTTTTGGGTGCAACGAAGATTCCGGAGCGATCGCGCGGGGAATCACGTGACGCCGCATCACTCCGACATGACACCGACGTCACGTGCTCCTCGCAAAGGAGTTCAGAAATGGCCTCCTGGACCACCAGGGAGTTTTGGTAAGTCTTGGGGGGGGGGGGGGATTAAGGAGGGTGAGGGGTTTAAATTTTTATTTGCACGTATGGACATAGACTCAAATTATGGAATTCTCCATATGTCCATATTGACCGCAAATGGGACCCCCTTTCGACTTATGGACATATGAACTTAAACTTTTGCTCTGCACATCCCTAGTTTCTACTTCTATCAAACATAGAATCCTTTATAAAACCCTGTCAATAATCCACAAAATCATCAATAACTCTACTCCAATTGACCTCACCATTCCTTTACAGCCTCACACCTCCTCCCGTCCAACTAGACTAGCCCAGAGAGACACCCTAAAGGCCCATCCTCTCAAAACATCACTAAGTCGAAGAGCTCTTTCCACCGCTGGTCCTAAACTTTGGAACTCTCTCCCACCAGAACTTAGAATTGTACAATCAGCAACTACTTTTAAAAAGAGACTCAAGACCTGGTTATTTAACCAGCATTTTCTTAACCCCATCAACCAAGCTCTTAACCTCATGACTATCGACATCAGCCTCGACAGTCAGTACCAGCAATTATACCAGCATTTATACTCATTTTCTTTAAAATATATTTTATTTAAATTGTATTTAAATTATAATTGCCATGTTCATATTAATTTATTATTATTATTTATTATTTATTTATCCAAGTTCATCCTACCTTGTTCATTGTAAGACATTATTCTTTATATTGTCAAGTTATTTGTTGCAATGTAAACCGAAGTGATTAGTAACTATGTTACCAGAACGTCGGTATATAAAACTGTTAAATAAATAAATACATCTGTTTTCTAAAAGTAAATGCATAAATTTTTGCACAAAAGATTTGTAACATGCACATTTAACAATCCTCATTTTACATGTGGGGATGAGTATTTTATTAAGTTGGATGATGTAAGTGTGTATTTACTTGTGCATGCATACCTCCAGGCACAAGTTCACCAACACCCTAAAGAGCCCAACCCAAAAACTGCAAAAGAGAAGTTAGATTTAATTTCCATGATGCAATTAGAAGTGGTCAAAGCATGCACGCATGTTTGATGATGTATTGCATACACCACTTACAAAATAGATGCATGAGTGGAGGAATAGCCTAGTGGTTAGAGCAGTAGGCTTTAAGACAAGGTGCAAATCTCACTACTGCTCCTTATGACCTTGGGTGAGTCACTTTACCTTCCATTGCTGCAGTTACAAACTTAGAGCCTCATTTACTGAGCTTTTTTCCCCATAAACACAGAATGGGAGAAAAACCATAGTAAATCAGGCCCCTAGATTGTAAGCCCTCTAGAGATAGAGAAGTAAGTGAATGTAATCTGCTGTGAAGTGCTGAAAAGCAAAATAAAAATAATTAATAACACAATGTACTTTTTGACCCTGCAGCTGAATGCCCTTGGAATGAACTCAGAATCCTCCCTTTCTCTGCACATAGGGGTAGATTTTATAAATCTACGCGCACGCGTACTTTTGTTCACGCACCAGGCGCAAACAAAAGTACGATGGATTTTATAAGATACGCGCGTAGCCGCGCGTATCTTATAAAATCCGGGGTCGGCGCGCGCAATGCACATTCGTGCATCTTGTGCGCGCTGAGCCCTGCGCACACTGCCCATTCCTTCCACCCCCTGCACCTTCCCCTCCCTTCTCCTTCCTAACCCATCCCCCCGGCCCTATATAAACCCCCCATACCTTTATCTGCGAAGTTACGCCTGCCTCCGGGCAGTAATAACTTACACGTGCCGGCTGTGTCGGGGCACTCGGCCATGGCCCTCGGACTGCCCACACGCCCCCGAACACATGCCCCTGGGCCGACACCACACCCCCCCCCGGCCACACCCCCGGCCACACCTTTTTGCAAGCCCCGGGACTTATGCGCGTCCCGGGGCTTGCTCGCCGCCGAGCCTATGCAAAATAGGCTCGGCACGCGCAGGGGCGTTTTAAAAGGGTTACGCGCGTACCTTATGCGTGTAACCCTTTTAAAATCCGGCCCTTACTGTTCTGTGCAACAGTGCAAGCACGCACATACTTTCAGTGGTCTGAATACTGGCTTAATCCACATATAAGCAATATGACAATTTTATGTTCACAAATACCATGAAAGTCTTGGAAAATTCACCCCTGTCAATGCAGTGATACAGAGGAAAGAGTTTCTTTTGGGATCCTAGCAGATGAATCTATTAAAAGCCTGCTGAATTCCTTTTCAAATGTCCCTATTTCTGATGCTCCTTTGTATTATCCTTATCTGCAACTGTGGAGTTGCAGATAAGGACTGATGTCACTGTGTAAGTATGCAATGCTGTGACTGTTTAATTTGTGTGACTGTGACCTATGAATGATATAAATATGTGACTATGAGGTGATGTGACTGTGGTTGTGTTACACGATGGACTCTGTAGTTCAACTTCAATTCATTTTCTTATTGATTTCATATTAAAATATTATTATTATTATTATTATTATTATTATTAATTTGTGTAGAGCTATC
The DNA here is from genome assembly GCF_901001135.1 of Rhinatrema bivittatum. Taxonomy (NCBI): domain Eukaryota; kingdom Metazoa; phylum Chordata; class Amphibia; order Gymnophiona; family Rhinatrematidae; genus Rhinatrema; species Rhinatrema bivittatum. Next base: position 44,825,218 of record NC_042630.1, on the reverse strand, counting down.
AGATGTGCTCAGTGCTGTACAGACAAACATAAGATAGACAAACAAGACACACAACAAAACAAATAAGATGCTTACAGTTAAAATAGCAAAGTCTTCTTGTTACATAGTTTCCTTTTTTGATTGTTCTCTATTCATATCTCAGCAGAGAATAAAGTATGAATACAGAAAAATGGGAAATCACAGCGGCGTGACAGAATTCCTGATTCTGGGGTTCTCAGAATTCCATGAACTGAAGCTCCCTCTCTTCACCCTCTTCTTATTGATCTACCTGATGGCCGTGCTGGGGAACCTCCTCATTATCTGCATAGTATGTGCTGACCGACACCTGCACACCCCCATGTATTTCTTCTTGGCCAACTTGTCCCTCATTGATGTCTGCTCTTTGACGGTCACTGCGCCCAAACTGCTGGCAGTCCTCCTGACACAGAACAATGCAATATCCTTCAGTGACTGCATTCTGCAGATGTACTTCTACATGATCTGCACAGGTACAGAATTTATACTTCTTGCTGTCATGGCCTATGACCGTTATGTTGCGATCTGCAATCCCCTGCGTTACACCATCATCATGACTAGGAGGATCTGCGTTCTTCTGGCAGCTTTCTCATGGGCAACAGGTTTTATAGAGACACTGCCACAAGTCATAATTATATCACGTTTCTCTTTCTGCAGCTCCAATGAAATAGTTCACTTCTTCTGTGACTTCACTGCACTTATGAAACTTTCATGCTCAGAGACCTCCACCGTCGAACTTCTGAATTATATTATAGGGGTGTTTACAGACCTCACCCCATTTGTCTTCATCCTGACCTCTTACGTTTGTATAATCCTCTCCATAATGAAATCCATTCATTCTGCAGAGGGCAGACGCAAAGCCTTCTCTACCTGCTCCTCTCACCTTTTGGTGGTTATGTTGTTTTATGGCACATTGATGTGTGTTTATTTACAACCCAGCTCAGACTACAACATGGATAACAATATGCTGGTTACTGTGATTTTTACTTTTTTAATGCCACTTGTTAACCCCCTTATTTACAGCATAAGAAACAAAGATTTAAAAGTGGCTCTTCAAAAATCTTTAGGGAGAGAACTATCCTTATCGGTCAACAAAAGCAAAGATAAAATACTTTTAGTTGCTCAGGACAATATGAACCCAAGAAATGAAATGATATAAATCAGAGGTGGCCAACTCTGATCTTCATGACCCATAAACAGGCCTGGTTTTCAGGATATCCACAACAAATTTGCAGGAGATAAATTTGCATGCACAACACTTATTAAATGCAAAGCTACTTCATATATAATCATTGAGGATATTCTGAAAATTAGACTTCTTTATGGCTCTTGAGGACCACAGTTGGCTACCCCGATATAAAGGAAGACCCAAAGACTCAAGGATTTCTGATCCAGCTAAGATTCTTTAGAACTGTCCCCGCTAAGGTATGTGGGGTTTGCCAACTCCTTTCTTCCTTCTAGCTGAACTCCAGCTTTTTCGTGGGGCAGGCAGCTTCTGTTGCCTACAGGGTCTCACATCAATCATATTGTGAAATGACTGGAGGACATCTAGTGTGGAGAAAGGAGTCAGGGGTTCCCCACATATCTTAGGGGGAACTGCAAATTCAGTAATGTTTCAAGCTTCACTGTACCAGCTTTACAAACAGAAACAGATGCCACCAAAAACCAGCAGCAGAAGCTGATACAAAAATGGGAGAGGAAGATCTCTTTAAGTCTACCACCACTAACCCTCATGCTGCTTGTGCTACATTAAAAAAAAAAAAAAAAGAAAGCACTGTAGATGTGAGTTATAGGACCAGGGGAAGGATGTTTGGTAATGGCTATCAATAATTTTATTTAATTAGTAAAGTTATGCAATGGCTTATACAAATTTAAACAAATTTAAACATATTTAAAAAAAATATATTTTATTTAATTTTTGCTCTCGGTTCTCTCTATTGTTCCTTGATAACAACTGTTTCAAATGTTCAATGGTTAATGTTCATGTTTCAATGTATCACCTCCGAGCGAATGTTTTGTTCCATTGTAAACCGGAGTGATCTATATTCTTTATAGGAATATCGGTATACAAAAATTAAAAATAAATAAATAATAAATAAATAAATAAATACAATAATCCTATCCTATGGCAAGGTTCCTTCATGGAACATATTGGGTGCTTTTCTTTTCTTCAAATAATCATGAGTCATGTAGCTTATAACCGGACAATAGCTTTAAGAATTAGTGATGCATCCAATCTGACTTAATTTACTACAAAATAATTGATGCTTGGTCTCGGTATAAAATGATTTTGCTTTTCTTTTTTATGTAAAATATATTAAAATTCCTACTTTGATGAGCAGCCATTTTGATTAATTAATAATGAAAAATAGTAAATTATGCTCTAATATATTGGGGCATTATTTATTTATTTATTTATTTGTGTTTTTCTATACCGGCATTCACGGAAGTTCGTATCATGTTGGTTTACATAAAACAAGGGGTGAGCAATACATTATAACGAACATAACTAAAACATAAGAGTATACATTACAAATTATAACAAGTGCATAGAAAAATAAGTTACAATAAAACAGGGGTTATTCTAACTGGGAGTAGAGTGAGAGGAAACATAAAAGTTTAACAAGTCATATAACGTTGTATTGAATGGTTGGTAGTGTCTGGTTCTGATTAATAGAAGATGTTGCATTTGTTGGAAGAGAATCATTAAGGGTCCAGAAATGCTTTCAAGAATAGCCATGTTTTAAGTCTCTTCCTGAAGGTTGGAAGACATGGTTCCTTATTACAATTATGAGAAATTGTAATAAGTATGAGATGAATTTTCTAGCAATTTTATCAGGTAACTAAGCTTTTATCTAAAATTCCTTAGCTGGAAATAGTTCTCCCCCTCTGAGAGACTAAAAGTGTCCATGCCAGGGTAAGGGTGAGGACATAATTAGCTATGTGTGGGAATTTCATTTTGAAACTTATTTCCTTTTAATTAGTCACAACATTTATATAAAACGTTCACAGCATCTTAGAATACATATGAAAAAAAGCATAATGGTTGAATGCACAAATTAATCCCATACAAAATGCTAATGTACAATGACATTATGCATAGACAGATCATCTATCAATAGCCTACAAGCAAGGTCAAGGAAAGTGCAAGCAAATTGAAATGATTGATTTTTGATCAAGGGTGTTGCTTCTTGATCATCTCTCCAGGCCCACCCCTGCTCTACTGCTGACAGCTCAAAGACATAAAAATCACCAATACCCACTTTATGGTGCTGACTTTCAACCCAATATTCATCCATGTATTTTCTCTATCTTGTTATACGTTACTTGTAAACCGATACGATGTGCAAACGGCTATCGGTATATAAAAATCTTTAAATAAAAATAAATAAATAGAGAATTTCCTGTCTGAAAATGGTTTTGCAGGAAATGGATTCCACATATTAATATCCCACTCCTACCCATATTCTGCGAAGTTTTGGTGCTATTTGGAGGTAAAATGATGTGGGTTTTCTTCAGGATGAGAACATACTGGGGCAGATTTTCAAAGCCCTACGCATATAAATCCATAGAGGTAGATTTTCAAAATCTACGTACAGCAGGCACGAACAAAAGTACGCTGGATTTTATAAGATACGCGCGTAGACGCGTGTATCTTATAAAATCCGGGGTCGGCGCGCGCAAAGCTGTGCAAAAGCGGCAGCCTGCGCGCGCCGAGCCGCGCAGCCTGCCTCCATTCCCTCCGAGGCCGCTCCAATTTCGGAGCGGCCTCGGAGGGAACTTTCCTTCGCCCTCCCCCCACCTTCCCCTCCCTTTCCCTACCTATCCCACCCCCCCAGCCCTATCTAACCCCCCCTACCTTTGTTGGCAAAGTTACTCCTGCTGAAAGCAGTTGCTGAAAGCAGGCGTAACTTTGCGCGCGCCGGCTGGCAACCCTGCTCCGTCCTCCGGTCCCGGGGGCTGGTCCGGAGGCCTCGACCACGCCCCCGGGCCGGCGTCACGCCCCCGGGCCCACCCCCGAAATGCCGCGGCACGCCCCCGAAACGCTGTGTCGTTTTGAGAATGCCCCTGGACACGCCCCCTCCTGCCCCTTTTCGAAAGCCCTGGGACTTATGCGCATCCCAGGGCTTTACGCGTGCCGGCAGCCTATGCAAAATAGGCGCGCTGGTGCGCGTGGGCCCTGCACATTTAAATCCGGAAGGATTTACGCGCGCGGGCCTTTTAAAATCCGCCCCATAGGGTTTATGCACGTAGGGGGGGTTACATGTGTCTGGCCTGCTTTATAAAGGTCCAGCAATGTGCATAAAGCCCCAGAACGTGACTAAGTCCCGGGGCTTCGAAAAAGGGGTGGGGAGGGGTTGGAGGCGGTCCAGGGCGGGACAGGGTGGGACCAGAGGCCTCCGGCACAATGGCCATTTGCTGCTGTGTCAGAGGATCGCATGCCAGCAGGTGCCGGTGTAAGAGGTAAGATAAAGGTTGGGGGGGTTAGAATAAGGCTAGTGGGTGGGAAGGTTAGGGGAAGGGGTAGAAAGGTTAGAGTTGGGGGAAGGGAAGTTCCCTCACAGGCCACTCCTAAATTGGAGCGGCCTGGGAGGAACGGGTGAAGGCTGCAGGCATCGGCACGCGCATAATGCACTAGTGAGTACCCCCTTGCACTCGCTGACCCCCGATTTTATAATCTGCCCCAACCAAAAACACACTAACACTATACAGTTCAAGAAACCTTGCTCTAAAGACAATCTTATCCCGTACCCTCACCAAAGCATTCAATAATTTAGATTTCTCTAATCCCGACACAGCCCTCACCTCCTGGAACAAGATAACCAAAATTATCGCTGACAAATTTGGCCCACTTGTGACTAAAGAACTAAATCCAGCAGCTAATACAAAAAAACCTTGGTATTCCCCTGACCTTAAGATACTCAAACAAGAATTAAGAGCCAGGGTAAAAAAATGGTGCAAGGATCCTTCCCCTACATTACTAACTGCATATAAATACTCCCTCCACTCCTACAGAATTACCATCCTCAAAACAAAAAAAGACTACTACCCCTAAACATCTATAATTTCCAATATAATCCCAAAACCCTTTTCTCATACGTATCAGAACTCACAAAAATGACTCCACTCCCCATCTCAGATAATGAACCAAAAGCAAATGTAATGAACTAGCAGACTTTTTCCACAACAAAATCGCCAAGCTTATGTCATGATTCCAACCATCCTCCCCCTTCCCCAAGGTCATTCCTAAAAACCCTATTATCACTCTAGATTCCTTTGAAACCACCTCCACCTCTGAAATATCATCACTGCTAAAGAAAATGAAACCTTCATCACACCCCTCTGACACCATCCCTACAAAATCCCTTCTGATTATTCCAGATATTATAGCTAAACCACCAGCAGAAATTATTAACTGCTCCCTCTCCCTCTGGTATGTCCCCACCACTTTGAAACAAGCCATTCTCAAACCTTTTTTTGTTTTGTGTAAATCATTTTTATTAGTAGTATTGCGAGCAGGGTCTTACAACCGTTACACGAAAGCTCGTACAAAAACAGTGTCAAAACATCCAAAACAATGAAAAACTGGTAACAAGCAACAAAGAACAAAGAACTGGCAATATACAGAAGCCTAGAAAGTACATACAAGACCAGACAATAAAGTGTACTCACTAAAGCTAGTACTCCCATAGGTTGTGTACCAAAGATATCACCATTTGTGTGTTACGGAAGGAAGTAAAACCCCCTCCATTTTCTTCCCGTCCCAAACAACCTCAAAACCCTCCCCCACCCCCCCCCTCCCCTCCCTACCGGTACAGACCTGTTAAAGTTCTGACACATGGCATACACATTGCGTACATCTCACAAAATAACCCCTGAACAATGTACATGGGTCAGACATATTGGGGCACACATATTGATTGAGCATAGTACATTCGGTTGACCCTGCTTCTTCATACGGCACAGAACCCCTGGAGGCTCCTATTCTCATGCCCTACGATTCTGTATGGAATCTGCCGCTTATTTAGCCTGGCAAAAGGTTTCTCTCGCCCTCGGGAAGCCAAGAAATATAGTCAGCCCAGATGTTCTTAGTAGCCTTAAGTTTTAACTCAGATATTTGCCGTGCAGTGAGCAGTTCCATATGCAGAAGCCATAACATCTTCGTCCTCCAGAGTGGTATATACTGCGGTCTGTGTTCAGTCCACTGCGCCAAAATCACAGTTTTTGCCATCAGTATGAATTTTCCCAATAAAACCACTTGGCACTGCGTCAACTCTCCTCCTGGGCGTTCAGGCACTCCAAGGAGCCACCTCCCCGGGTCCAGAGGCGGAGTCCAGTTCCATAACCTTACAATGAGGCGTTGTAGAAAAATCCAAAGCGACTGTACCACAGGGCACGTCCAGAACCCATGATAAAAGTTAGGAGAAAGGTCGCCACATCGTTCAAACCTATTTTAAAGAAAGATAACCTCGACCGATCAGACCCTTCAAATTTTCAGCCAATCTCTAACCTTCCATTTCTAGCTAAAATTATGGAAAAGATAGTTAACCTGCAACTTACCGATCACCTGGAAAAACATATTATCTTATTCCAATCCCAATTCGGCTTTCATAAATTCTTTAATACTGAAACACTTTTAATATCCCTCACAGACACCCTCCTCAAAGGATTTGACAAAGGCCAATCCTACATTCTAGCTATGTTAGACATCTCATAAGCCTTCGACATCATCAGTCATAACATTTTAATAGATCGTCTCTCTGAAATAGGCATCACCGGAATAGCCCTTACTTGGTTTGAACCCTTCCTTAACAACAGACTCTGCAAGGTTAGAATAGGCAATAATGTGTCCAATCCCATTAACTTAACTCATGGAGTTTCCCAAGGCTCATCCCTCTCCCCAACCCTCTTCAATGTTTATCTTCTACCCCTTTGCCAACTCCTTGCTGACCTTGGTCTTATACATTATATCCTCGCGGATGATATCCAAATCCTTATGCCCATCACAGAATCTATACCTAAAACCCACAAGACCTCGGACAACTACCTTGCTTTGATCAACCACCTCCTCTCAAACCTCAACCTTGCCCGCAACACATCCAAAACAGAGTTACTTATCATCTACCCAGATCACTACAACCCCTCCCCCTTGGACCATTCCTTTACATTCCCCCAGCATGTAAGAGACCTAGGTGTCATTCTTGACAGCCACATCAATTAAAAAAAAAAATTCAATAACACCACCAAAGAGTGCTTCTACAAACTTCAGGTTCTAAAGAAACTAAGACACCTTCTTCATTATAATGACTTTCGGACAGTCCTCCAAGCTACATTATTTACAAAAATTGATTATTGTACACACTACTCTTAGGTCTACCCACAACCACCATCTCCAAATGCTGCAAATCACAGCAGCTAGAATCCTCACCAATACCTGCAGAAAAGAACATATCACCCCAATTCTTAAAGACCTCCACTGGCTCCCGATTCACTCCAGAATCCTCCATAAGAGCCTCACAATTATTCATAAAACTCTTCAGAACCAGAATGTTCACTGGCTTAATGACTCTTTACACTGCCATTTCTCTAACAGACCCACCAGATCCATCTTCAATGGATCCTTTGTAACACCATTACCCAACTTTATCCAACATATTTTCACCAAAGAACGAGCACTGTCCATACCTGGGCCATCAATATGGAATTCTATGCCTCCGGACTTACGCCAAGAACACTGCACAAGGACTTTCAAGAAAAAATTAAAAAAAATAAAAAACTTGGCTATTCAAACATAATATTGCCTCTCTCACCATGCCCCCCTCCTCCCTCTGGTTGCTAGCCTCCCTGTTCCCACCCTACCCCCCTCTCCCCTCCCCCCCTTACCCTTCAATATAATGGTCTATTTATTTACGCCTTCAAGTTCAGTTATAAATGCCTGTCCTGGGTCATCCTGACCCACCTTTTTTTCCCTCCCCTCTATACCCTGCCTTGTTCCTTTATCTCCTTTTCACATGTAACTTTTTACTTCTCTTTCCAAAGTTAAATTTACCATTATTTGTAAACCGATGTGATAAGCACGCGCATGGACGCCCGCGCATAGCTTTTAAAATTTACCCCACTGTGTTTGTGGCACAACAGAGGTCTTGCACCACTTGGATTTCTTGCCTTTCAGATGAAACATTTGTGCTAGGTGGCCGGCCCTGGGACCAGTTTGAATTTTTAAACAAAGTCAACGAAGCAGGAGCAGTTGTGGAGCGCCCTTACTACAGAACGGGGAAGTGGACAGCAGGGGACCACAGAGGGGTTCCAGGGGAGGTCCATTTCTTGTTTATTAAGCATGTTTGTTTCAGTCTGGGAAAGAAACCAAATCAAAACAATCATTAAATAAACTAAATACAGAATCTCCCCTCCTCCTAAGATGATGAAAATAAAGCGTGTTTGCCTTCCACATTCCTAGTATGGAGTCTGATGATCATTTTTGGGATCATTTTCACTGGCCGAGCTGCCTTTTATTTCATTACAAGATTGGTTGATTGGCTTGGTATTGTGAAGCTAATCCATCTTTATATGTCTCCCATTTATTATATTCTTAACGTTCAGCTGAGGTACATTCCTGACCACTACAGGATGTTTTATTTACTTTGTGTTTGAATATCTTAAGATTATTGAAAACTGTTGTTGATTTTTTTTTGTTTTGTTTTATGCATGCATACAGGTGTGCAATTTATAAAATAACTGTGTTCCTGAGTGAGGGCCGACACTTGTTTGCACATGTGCACTTGCACGCCAGTTTGAAAGTTATCGTCCGGGATTGTAAACCCTCTGGGGATTTGGAAATATGTACAGTACCTGAATGTAATCCTCACTGAAGATCTGAAAGGCGGAATATACACAAATATAATAAATACATCCCACCATTTCAGTGCCAAGCCTTAGGTGCCTGCTGCCTCCATAGACTGCTCTCTAGTGGGGATTGCCCTGCCGATTTAAATCTGCCTGGATTAACCTTCTGAAACATAGAGCCTGCCATCTTCTGCCCATTATTCTTCAGCTCTAAAGATTAACTATTATTTTATAATCCCATTTCTTTTTCTGGTAGATCCCACTCCTACCTCCATTTCCTCACAAGCACTAGTTCTATTGAAATATTTTTTTCTTTCATTCCCTGGGAGTGTTCCTATGGATGAGGGCAATGGCAGACAGCTCCCTGCAGTTCAGATGTGTTTAGGGACTGATAATGTCAGTATTCTACATGAGGCTTTTTTCAGGGCAACTTTTAACTCTTTGCTTCTCAAGCTATAAATGAGCGGGTTTAACAGAGGGAGAGTGACTACATACAATGCAGTAGGCAATGTATTTGATTTTTTAGAATCTTCTGAGCTGGGCTGCATATAAACTCCTAGTATAGTCCCATATGCCAGAATGATGACCGTGAGGTGGGAGGAGCAGGTGGAGAAGGCCTTCCTCTTTCCCTCTCTGGAACGGATTTTCAGGATGGTGGAGATGATAAACACGTAGGATGTCAGGGTGAGGAGAAATGGGGCAAAGTCTATAATCACAACTTCTATATAAGTCATAGTGTCAATGATAGAGGTGTCTGAGCAGGAAAGTTTCAGCAGTGCTGTGATTTCACAGAAGAAGTGATGGATTATATTGGAGTCACAGAAAGAAAACTGGGATGTAATGATAGTGTGTGGCAATGCCTCTATTAAGCCTGTTACCCATGAGATACCTGCCAGAAGAGCACAGACCCTCTTATTCATGATGATGGTGTAACGCAGGGGATTGCAAATTGCAACATAACGATCATATGCCATGGCAGTGAGAAGCAGAAATTCTATCTCAACACAGGCCAAAAAGCAATACAACTGTGTAATACATTTACTGAACGATATTGCATTACTCTGTGTCAGGAGGATTGCCAGTAATTTTGGCACAGTGACCTTCAGGGAAGAGATGTCAAGGACAGACAAGTTGGCCAAGAAGAAATACATGGGAGTGTGCAGGTGTGGATTGGCACATACTATGCAGATAACAAGTAGGTTTCCCAGAACGGCCATCAGATAGAGCAGTGAGAAGAGAGCGAAGATTGGGAGCTGAACAGCTGGGATTTCTGAGAACCCCAGAAGCAGGAATTCTGTCACACCCGTGTGATTTCCCATCACCCTGTAGTCATGTTCCATGGTATTCTGAAAAAAAAAAAAAAGAAAAATAATCAGAAAAGTGAAAAATGAATAGAAACTAGTCAACACTGATACAAGCAAAATAAATCTTCCTACACTTGCTGAAAACCAAGAGAAGATGTCTGTTATTATGCCATAGTGACTAAAGAAGGTCATTGAGATAATTGGGCTGTTCTGTTTTCTGACTGCCTTCCAGGACAAAGGATACATTTTGCTTATAGTGTGTTCTGTCCCAGGTAGTTGGTTCCAAGGGATAGGGGTGTGCATTCGTATTGACCGCATGTGTAAAACGCAACTCATATTTTTTTTTTACTTAAAAAAAGGATTCGACATAAACGATCGGATTTCCCACATATCCAACATAGATATGTTGGATATGTGGGAAATCGCGATTGTTGAGCCAAAATAAAAATTTAAACCCCCTCACCCTCCTTAATCCCCCCCCCCCCCCCGACTTACCACAACTCCCTGGTGATCGAGCGAGGAGTGAGGACGCCATTTCTGCAATCCTTGGCGAGAAGCATGTGACGTCGCGCCACGTCGAGTGACGCCGGGAATCACGTGACGCCGCGTCACTCGACGTGCCGCCGACGTCACATGCTTCTCGCCAAGGATTGCAGAAATGACCTCCTCACTCCTCGCTCGATCACCAGGGAGTTGTGGTAAGTCTGGGGGGGGGATTAAGGAGGGTGAGGGGGTTTAAATTTTTTTTTTGCACATATGTACATATACCCAACTCATTGAATTTGTTTTATGTCCATATTGACCGCAAGTGGGACCCCCTTTCGGACATAAGAAATATGAACATAAAATTTTGCTCTGCACATGCCTACCAAGGGATAACTTTGGGCAGGTACAGGAAACCTCATTGACTTTCCCCAGGAATTTCTTTGAGAGAGAGAACTCCGGGATTGAGTGTTTTGGAGATGTCTGTAGCTACCTGGTCCGGCTTTCATCATGAGAGGACTATGGCATCCAGTCTATGATCACTCTGCTAATGAAACCTTGCTAGACCCAGAGAGCATGGAGAGCACTTTGGTTCAAGTCTTCTTTGCGATACCCAGAAGAGTAGTTTTTACAGAAATCCAGAAATAGAATCTGCCAGTGTACCCTTCTTGTGTACTGCCCTTGTAGGGAGACTGAGCTAGATCTTGCATTCAAACCTAGAGAGGCAATTTTCAAAAGGAATTATGCACATAAAAGTAGCATATATATGACAGCAATTTTCAAAAGCCCATTTATGTGCTTAAAAAGAGATGCCTGAATAAGTCGGGCTCACATGTGCCGAGCAGATATTAAAAGCCACCCAGATACGTGTGCATCTCCCGCAGTGCACATCACCGAAGATTTCAAAAAGGGGCAGAGCATGGGCTGTTCAGAGCTTGAACCAGAGATGTGCGCATAAATACATAGGTGCCCTGCTATGTGCCAAGATCCCTTGCCCTGTTCTTTTGCTGTGGATGATGTGTACATTAAGAAATAAATAAAGCTAGGCAGATCTCTGTATTTTTTTTTAATTTACACTTTTATTAATTTCACATCATAACTTTGCATGAAAAAAAAAAAGAAAAGCATCTTAGCCAAGAAACATTCAAGGAAATTGTAAAAACTACCAATAATCAGGCATAAGCCCACATAATCAGGGGGGACTATTTGAAGCAATAATTTACAAAACAAATGGTAAATATCTACCGGGAAATCCCATTCCCTTATCTTCAACTTGGATTACTTTTATCATGCAAAAACCTCTCAAGATATACAGAATCTAAAAATATAAACTTATTTCCTTGAAAGCAAATGAAAAACTTACATGGAAATTTCAAATAAAAAGATGCTCCTAGGTCTAACACCCTGGTCTTCAATTGAAGAAATTGCTTCCTTCTTGACTGAGTTTCCCTAGAAACATCTGGAAAGATCTGAATCCTTTGTCCACAAAACAGACTTTCCTTACACATAAAATACTGACGAAAGAACATATCATTATCTGAATCTAACACATAAGTAATAACAAAGGTAGCTCTTGTGTTAATATCATCCATTATAGGGATGTGAATCGTTTTTCAACGATTAAAATTATCGTCCGATAATTTTAATATCGTCTTAAATCGTTATAGAACACAATACAATAGAAATTCTAACGATATATCGTTAAAAATAGTTAAATCGTGTTAGTGCGCACTAACTCGAGTTAGTGCGCACTAGTTAGTGCGCACTAACTCGAGTTAGTGCGCACTAACTGAAAATGATACAAATTGACACTTTCCAGGTCAGTAAAGGTCAGTTAGGAATGAATATGTGTTCCTATTGGCTGGCAGCCCTCTTATCTATTGATGTTAACCAGGTTCCCACTGAGGTGATGGTTGGGGGGATGGGAAATGGAAATGGAAACTCAGGAACACTAACAGAAAATGATACAAATTATTGACACTATCCAGGTCAGAAAAGGTCAGTTAGGAATGAATATGTATTCCTATTGGCTGGCTGCCCTCTTATCTATTGATGTTACCAAGGTTCCAACTGAGGTGATGGTTGGGGGGATGGGAAATGAAAACTGTTGGTAGATGACAAAAAAAGTAATGTGATCAGTCAATATGACTAGAACCTGTGCCCTATTCCTGATACCAGGGGTGTTGTGATCTTCCTGCACTCAGTGCCCTATCCCTGATACCAGTCTGAGACAGCTCCCTCCCTGCATTACTAGTGAGAGGCTGGCTTCACAGACAGGGGGGAGCTGCCTGACCCTCACTCCTGACTTCCCCCATGTCCCAGCTAGTGAATGGTGTGTGGGTGAGGGGGGGGGGAGGATGGTGAAGTCTGAGACAGCTCCCTCCCTGCATTACTAGTGAGAGGCTGGCTTCACAGACAGGGGGGAGCTGCCTGACCCTCACTCCTGACTTCCCCCATGTCCCAGCTAGTGAATGGTGTGTGGGTGAGGGGGGGGGGAGGATGGTGAAGTCTGAGACAGCTCCCTCCCTGCATTACTAGTGAGAGGCTGGCTTCACAACAGGGGGGAGCTGCCTGACCCTCACTCCTGACTTCCCCCATGTCCCAGCTAGTGAATGGTGTGTGGGTGAGGGTGGGGGGGGGAGGATGGTGAAGTCTGAGACAGCTCCCTCCCTGCATTACTAGTGAGAGGCTGGCTTCACAGACAGGGGGGAGCTGCCTGACCCTCACTCCTGACTTCCCCCATGTCCCAGCTAGTGAATGGTGTGTGGGTGAGGGGGGGGGGGGAGGATGGTGAAGTCTGAGACAGCTCCCTCCCTGCATTACTAGTGAGAGGCTGGCTTCACAGACAGGGGGGAGCTGCCTGACCCTCACTCCTGACTTCCCCCATGTCCCAGCTAGTGAATGGTGTGTGGGTGAGGGGGGGGGGGGAGGATGGTGAAGTCTGAGACAGCTCCCTCCCTGCATTACTAGTGAGAGGCTGGCTTCACAGACAGGGGGGAGCTGCCTGACCCTCACTCCTGACTTCCCCCATGTCCCAGCTAGTGAATGGTGTGTGGGTGAGGGGGGGGGGGGGGGGATGGTGAAGTCTGAGACAGCTCCCTCCCTGCATTTCTAGTGAGAGGCTGGCTTCACAGACAGGGGGGAGCTGCCTGACCCTCACTCCTGACTTCCCCCATGTCCCAGCTAGTGAATGGTGTGTGGGTGAGGGGGGGGGGAGATGGTGAAGTCTGAGACAGCTCCCTCCCTGCATTACTAGTGAGAGGCTGGCTTCACAGACAGGGGGGAGCTGCCTGACCCTCACTCCTGACTTCCCCCATGTCCCAGCTAGTGAATGGTGTGTGGGTGAGGGGGGGGGGGGAGGATGGTGAAGTCTGAGACAGCTCCCTCCCTGCATTACTAGTGAGAGGCTGGCTTCACAGACAGGGGGGAGCTGCCTGACCCTCACTGCTGACTTCCCCCATGTCCCAGCTAGTGAATGGTGTGTGGGTGAGGGGGGGGGGGGGAGGATGGTGAAGTCTGAGACAGCTCCCTCCCTGCATTACTAGTGAGAGGCTGGCTTCACAGACAGGGGGGAGCTGCCTGACCCTCACTCCTGACTTCCCCCATGTCCCAGCTAGTGAATGGTGTGTGGGTGAGGGGGGGGGGGAGGATGATGAAGTCTGAGACAGCTCCCTCCCTGCATTTCTAGTGAGAGGCTGGCTTCACAGACAGGGGGGAGCTGCCTGACCCTCACTCCTGACTTCCCCCATGTCCCAGCTAGTGAATGGTGTGTGGGTGAGGGGGGGGGGGGGGAGATGGTTAAGTCTGAGACAGCTCCCTCCCTGCATTACTAGTGAGAGGCTGGCTTCACAGACAGGGGGGAGCTGCCTGACCCTCACTCCTGACTTCCCCCATGTCCCAGCTAGTGAATGGTGTGTGGGTGAGGAGGGGGGGAGGATGGTGAAGTCTGAGACAGCTCCCTCCCTGCATTTCTAGTGAGAGGCTGGCTTCACAGACAGGGGGGAGCTGCCTGACCCTCACTCCTGACTTCCCCCATGTCCCAGCTAGTGAATGGTGTGTGGGTGAGGGGGGGGGGGAGGATGGTGAAGTCTGAGACAGCTCCCTCCCTGCATTTCTAGTGAGAGGCTGGCTTCACAGACAGGGGGGAGCTGCCTGACCCTCACTCCTGACTTCCTCCATGTCCCAGCTAGTGAATGGTGTGTGGGTGAGGGGGGGGGGGGAGGATGGTGAAGTCTGAGACAGCTCCCTCCCTGCATTACTAGTGAGAGGCTGGCTTCACAGACAGGGGGGAGCTGCCTGACCCTCACTCCTCCGGGGTATTGTGATCTTCCTGCACACAGTGCCCTATCCCTGATACCAGGGGTGTTGTGATCTTCCTGCACGCAGTGCCCTATCCCTAATACCAGGGGTGTGGTGATCTTCCTGCACACAGTGCCCTATTCCTGATACCAGGAGTGTTGTGATCTTCCTGCATGCAGTGCCCTATCCCTGATACCGGGATGTGTGCATGAAGATCACAACACCCCCGGTATCAGGAATAGGGCACTGTGTGCAGGAAGATCACAACACCCCTGGTATTAGGGATAGGGCACTGTGTGCAGGAAGATCACAACACTCCTGGTATTAATAGGGATAGGGCACTGTGTACATGAAGATCACAACACCCCTGGTGCCAGGGATAGGGCACTGTGTGCAGGAAGATCACAACACCCCTGGTGTCAGGGTTAGGGCACTGTGTGCAGGAAGATCACAACACTCCTGGTATTAATAGGGATAGGGCACTGTGTGCAGGAAGATCACAACACCCCTGGTGCCAGGGTTAGGGCACTGTGTGCAGGAAGATCACAACACCCCTGGTGTCAGGGTTAGGGCACTGTGGGCAGGAAGATCACAACACTCCTGGTATTAATAGGGATAGGGCACTGTGTGCAGGAAGATCACAACACCCCTGGTGCCAGGGTTAGGGCACTGTGTGCAGGAAGATCACAACACTCCTGGTATTAATAGGGATAGGGCACTGTGTGCAGGAAGATCACAACACCCCTGGTGCCAGGGTTAGGGCACTGTGTGCAGGAAGATCACAACACTCCTGGTATTAATAGGGATAGGGCACTGTGTGCAGGAAGATCACAATATCCCTGGTATCAGGGTTAGGGCACAAGTTCTAGTCACATTGACTGATCACATTACTTGTTTTGTCAAGCTACCAACTGTTTCCATTTCCCATCCCCCATATACTGTCAGTGGGAACTTTGGTAACATGAATAAATAAGAGGGCAGCCAATAGGAATACATATTCATTCCTAAACTGACCTTAACTGACCTGAAAAGTGTCAAATTGTATCATTTTCAGTTAGTGCGCACTAACTCCCAGTTAGTGCGCACTAATCGGAAAAAAACGATTTTTAACGATTTTTTAACTAAAAAATCGTGCCTAACACGATTTTCTTGCCCTGCCACACGATTTCTATCGTTAAGACGATATGGCAAACGATTCACATCCCTATCATCCAATTCAAGCAATGATGAAATGGTAGGACTTTGAATTGGTGTCAAAACATCAAAGGACCCATCTACCAAATCCCCCCTCCCCCCCCCCCCATCCTCTTTCTGACTGGCAGATAATAAGAAGGAGATAGTAAAAATATCTTATCATCTGAGAATTGGAGAAAGATCTCTGGGGTTTTAAGGGTCGGAGATAACTGGGAGGATTGAAGGCTGTTAAACTAGGGGGGTTTGGAGGACCTATCTCTTAACAGGGCAAACTGGGGACAAACTGGTAAAACTGGGAATGGCTTGGGAGCTCACCTCTTTTAAAAGCCACCAATTTAAGCTGTACAAGAGGAATTTGCATGCACATGTGTGTGCCCTCTTAAAATCTGGCACCTATGTGCACGGAGCATGATTAGTTTATAACATGTGCGCGTATGCTGTTAAATGGCCGCACCCTTGGGCTCAGACTGACATATGCATGCAAATGTGCTCCCAGGCACCGATTTGAAAGATTCTGTCCGTCCCTGAGAGTACTTATGCACTTTAACCTATTGACAATTCAATAGCATGTAGCATAGACATTTTCAAAAGCCCAGAAATGTACAGACTTCCTTTCCAAAATTGCCCCTTTGTCATCACTGAAAATGATAAGCTGAAATGGTTGATGTGGAAGAACCCATCTTGAATGAGATCATTGTGTGGAACAAGTTCTCCTAAAATTACACTGTTGCTATTGAAGACAATGTGAAATAGCTCCAGTGAAGCTGAGAACTGTGAAACTCATCATTGATCTGAGGTGCATGTTGTATTGAACTGATACTATAAAGTAAAGCAGACGAGTTGGGACATAACATAGAGGAAAAGACCAAATGGTCCATTCCATTCTGTCCAGCAAGTTGCTTGTGGTAGTAACTGAATCTGTGCAGGTTACCCCCATGTCTTCAGTTAACAATGGTAGGGACTGCCACTCTGTGCAGGTTACCTCCATGCCTTCTGTTAAGGGTAGTAACTACTGCGCTATGTAAGTTATCCTCATGTAGAAATGCTACACCTAAAGCTAATATAAGTTACCCCATTTCCATCCAGAGTGTTTGTCTCATGTCCTTTTGAATTCCACTACTGATCTCATCTTCCTCATCCCCTGTAGCCACAGAATCAAAGGAGATCAGAAAATCTGGCTATAATAAATTTACATGGTCTCTGTCACATACTTTGACAGTCAAACCAGAGAAAGATTTTCAAAGTTGTAGTTAGATTCTGCCAGACCAAGAACTGCAGAGTTGCAAACTGTCGAGGTTATTATGAGACAGCTGCTCAATTACAAAGTAATTCACACACACACATCTCCACTTACCTTCGTGCAGAGGTTCACATTTGATTTAGAGGTCGATTTTATAACATGTGCGCGCACGTATATGCAGGCGGCATGCGTAAGGGGGGGACTATAGCAATTTCCACACGACGACACATTCCGGCCTTCAACAGTTCCCTCCGAGTCCGCTCCAATTAAGGATCGGATTGGGAGGGAACTTCCCTATCCCCCTACCTATACTCTCTCCCCATCTCCTCTCCTCTCCTCCCCACCCTCTAACCCTACCTTTTTTTGAGGGGGGTCTTTTTTTACAACTTACTTCAGGGCCCGACCTGAAGTAAATTACACGCACCGGTCGGCTGCTGGCACTCGAGTCTTCGGGACAGCTTTTGATGGTGCTATCCTGGCCCACTCCCCCGCCCTGCCCAGAACACACCCTGGCCCGCCCCTTCGAGGAGGCCCAGAACATGTGCTCATACCGGGCTTTACGCGTGTGGCTGGGCCCCTTCTAAAATTTGCTCAGGGTGCGCAAGGCCCAACCATGCGTATAAAACCTGGATTTTATGCGCACAGGGCTTTTAAAATCCGGGCATTAGCTTTTATTTTTGTAACTAGTTCATCTTTTAAAACAGAATCTAATTTAATTAAAGAAAAAAAATAATAAAGTTAACATACTTTTTTTTTTAATTCTTTATTTATTCGTTTTAAACTTACAAAACCATAAATTTTGTAAATAAGAAAAATGACAAATGGAATATAATAAAGTAAAATACTTGAATTGTATATCTCTAATATGAAGGAAATAATATTTAAATTCCAAGAGTCTTGAAATATAAATCAATATACAATGTGTACCACACACTAATGGGATCCGATATTACAGAGAGTACATTAATAAACAAGATTTATTCCTTTAAAGAAAAGGCGACATCCATCCACCACAACTTTTACATTTCAATTGGGGATTATATGATGGGAGTTTTAGACAAAAGAAAATCATTTAACTGCTGGAAAGTGAAGAATATGTTAACTTCTGCTCCTTTCTTTAAAATACATTTACAAGGAAATTTTAGTTTGAAAGAATAGCCCAAAGCAATTGCCTGTTGGTGAAGGGTTAAAAATTCCCTTCGCCTTCCTTGAGTAATAGGAGATAAATCGGGGAAGATTTTAACATTTTCCTCAAGAAAGGGAGTAGGAAACTTCATGAAATAATTTTTCATAATTAGTTGAACATCTGATAAAGATATCAATGAAACTAATAGCGTAGATCTATCTATTACTTCTGCTGCAGTGTTCTCCAAAAAGTCAGTCAAATTTTCTTGTAAATTTACTCTATTTGGTGTAGAGGATACATTTGGTAGAAAGAAGCATTTATTTACACTTGGTAATTTTTCTTCTTGAAAACCCAAAACTTCCTTCAAAAACCTCTTTAGAGATATATAAGGGTTTTCTCCTAGGACACGAGGGACATTTAGTATCCTTATATTTAAGTGTCTGGAGGCGTTTTCCAATGCTTCTATCCTTCTTGCTGTAAATTGGTTATCCATAACCACTGCGGCCTTAAACCTAAGATTATCTTGCTCCTTTTCTTCTAATTTATCAATCCTCTTTGAGACCAGTTCAAACTGCTGTTGAATTTCCAACGATTTTTGGGTCCCTTGAGAAGCCAGCAATTCCACTTTCTCATTAACTTGGTTTATTACAGTCGCTACCCCCACCATCAGATCCCACAACGCAGCATTTGTCACAGTCTCTGGCCATTTAGGGATTTTTAGGGGTATAACAGCTGGGGAAGTTACCCGTGGTAGTGGCAGGAAAATATCCGCGGGACTTACCCCAGCTGCTTCTTCACCCAAGCCGATTTCTGATGTTCCGGAGATAAAATTTCCTTCTCCCGGGACAACTGGGTTGGCTACCGATACTGCAAGCACTACAGTTTACGCCAACGATGGTATCTCTGCTTGTGACCCGGAAGGGGATTCTCTATTCGGCGCATCCAGTTGAAACAACCGACCAGCTTCCTGCTTCGGTGCTGCCCTCAACTCGAGGCTCAGGCTCGTCTCCTCCGGAGCGGATTCCTCTCTCTGCCGGATCCGCTCCAAGGTCTCCTCGACTCCTGGGGATAATGTGGTGGAGGAGGTGAGGAAACGAGTGATCTCTTGGTAAGCTACTGAGGTTAATGGGGGAGTCGAGGGATATACCCTGACTTTCCCCTTCCTCTTCGGTGGCATATTAATTGTATTGCGGCAATATCTTCAACAGGAAAATATAAGAGCAACTCGGAGCCTGCTCCTAGTGTGTCGCCATCTTGGATCCCAAGTTAACATACTTTAAACCAATTTCATGATGTATTTTATTAAAATATGTTTTAATCTATATTGTTATCTATGTATTTCATGGAATTCAGTTGGAAGCTATATTCAATCACAGGGAAAGTAATTTTTTAAGCTGTTTACCTATGTAAATGGTTCTCCTTCTCCGGCTAACAGGTCTTATGGAAAACTGCGCAGCCTGTATGCAGGATAAAATTGTGTCTGATTGCTGCACAGTGTGTTCTAAATTAGCTTGCAATTTCAGGGAGGTGTTGATGGCATGGGGTTAGGCTGGACAGTGCATGTGGTTCTGCCAGAAAAATGATCCTGTGGAAAAATGTCTTGCAGAAGAAGGAAGAACAAAATCTCAGTGAGTATTTCCCCTGACCACCCCCCAGAACTGGTGAAAAGTTCACAGCGTTCCAATCTCCCTATAGAAGCCTGGTTCATTTTTTAAAATACATTTTTATTTGTTTCCTGAAACTATCTAAGCATGGAATCCTTTTGAAATCTCCTTAGGATCTATGTCCTAAATTATGGATTTATAATCATTATCATCAGATCATTATGCAAAATAGATGAAGTATTGAATTCAGCATGGACAACTGAGGACAACTGAAGAAAACACACCGAAACACATAAAGCATGAACAAAGCACAGAGCTGAAGAGTGGGACTTCATCAGAGGCCTGTGCAGGTGTCAGATTTTATACATAAAGCATGAAAACAGCACGGACAGCTGAACGGTGGACTCAGAAAGTGATTTAAGACATAATCGCTTAGAAAAATCTGTAACTATTCAAAATAATATCACTATGCAATGTAAAACTAAGAATAAGGCTCACACCGGGAGTAGAAAAAACACAAAACATTCAGACAGATATTTTTGAATAATCTATACCTAGCACAGATATTATACTAAGGAATTAAAGCTTCTTAAGAAATCCTTGTTACATCCACGGTGCTGGGCACTACAGTTTCACATGCAGGTCTTTCTATGGTGAATATTTAAAAGTGCAAATTCTTTACATGTGCAAAATGTATATCTAGATGACCAGGAAAAGTAGCAATAAAACCCTCCAAGTCTGAAGTCCACTTAGCCTTTCCCCTTATACCTGACATGAGTAGAGAGCTTACATTTGGTGTGGACATTGGGAGTTCCCTCTGCTTCAGCATAGAAAAGGCTCCCAGTCCCTGATGTGCCCTGCCTCAGAGTATCACTGCTGTAAATGGGCTTGCGGACTGTACATCTCATGGAGGAATACAGAGTATTTAATAGAGGATACGGGATCTTCCTTGCATCAGGGGGCTCAAGGAAGGAGTTCTGCTTTCAGCATTTACAAAAAAAACCAAATAGAACATCTCTCTTGAAAGTTTAATCTTAATGGTTTTGCCACTCTCCCTATGAACATTTTAGAGCTACCTAGTAATGCATAAGCTGTGAACATTGACAAATAACACGACACAGAGGTGAATCCAAACTACAATTCATAGTTTGGGAGGCGTGGAAGATGTTCAGCATCCAGCAGACTTTATGCTCAAAGTTTCTGCCTATGATATATTTCTCTGTCCCAGTAGTAATAAATATCCCACTGCATAAGGAGGCAAGCATAAACTTTAATTAGGACCTGATTTTCAAAAGCATTTGCATGTTTTAAACTGGATTTTATATGTGGAAATGCACTTTACCCATGTAAGTGGGCTTTTGAAAATTGTTACTTTTTATGCCA
The DNA here is from genome assembly GCF_901001135.1 of Rhinatrema bivittatum. Lineage (NCBI taxonomy): Eukaryota > Metazoa > Chordata > Amphibia > Gymnophiona > Rhinatrematidae > Rhinatrema > Rhinatrema bivittatum. The sequence continues at coordinate 44,803,726 of NC_042630.1, read as the reverse complement.
TTAAATTGTCAATAGGTTATAACTGTGGGAACTGTAAATGGCTTTTGAGAATTGCTATGACAGTACGTTACATTTTACATGAGCAAAGTTAACTATTTGGGAATATTATTTAGTGTGTTTGTGTGCTTGTGCCTTTAATAGTCAGGCAGTGAATAAACAAGTTAGACTGTTTGCATTTTTAAATAGTCAGTCAATAAGGTAGCAGTAGGTAGGCAGTAAATACACAAGTTAGACTGTATTTAGTCAGTCAATAAGGTAGCAGTAGGTAGTGTGTTTATTTTTTAAAAGTCTGCCTGACTATTAAAGTGTCCTCCAGACTTTTAAAGAGCTAAGTGTTTTATTTAATAATAACTGAGTGCATTGTATTGAAAAAAAAAAAAACACAAAAAAAAAAAAAAAAACCCCACAAAAAAGTAGCCAGAAGCTAGAAATAAGCTAGGAGCAGTATATACCAAAGTAAAAAAGTTGAATAGTTCAGCTCAGTTACTCACCTTGGAAAGGTGTTGAGGTAGTGTGATTGGGTTTGAATAGGGACCAACATTTGTTAATCAAGGGAGCAGTGAGTCACTCAGGCTGACTAACTGAAGTTAGACTGTTTGTAATTCCCAACCCTCCCACCCCTCGCCCACCCACCCCAAGCTCATCCCTTAATTTATAGGCAGGTGCCACTTGCACAAAAAAAAACAAAAAACCCATCAACAAAAACTTTATTGAGAATTCGATCAGACCCCAGTAGGCCACTACCAGACATATAGTGAATTCACTAATACATTTAAAGGAACTTAGACACATTCCTACTCCCATAGCAACCTAAAACTTAACTAGGAACTGATCAAAATTGAGATGAAGGCAGCAGTCCAGCAGCAAGAGGGGGGCTTCCCAGTCTTTTGCATCGAGTGTCACATGTATGATTTTTTACCCACCGGTGAGAAGTTGTACATGTGCATGCGATGCAAAGAGCTCCTGGCTCTCAGAGAACGAGTCCGATCTCTGGAGGCTAGAGTGGCAGACCTGGAGGAGCTGAGGGAGACAGAGAGGTATATAGATGAGACCTTCAGGGACATAGTAGTCCAGTCCCAACTTCAGACTGGCAGCCCTGGTGCTGCCTTAGAGGAAGAAGGTCTCATAATGGGAGAGCACCAACCAGGTGTAGCAGGAAAGGATCCTGTAGCAAGGACCTGCTCTCTAGGTGATGCATTGTCCTTTCGCACTGAGGATATCTCCCCAAGGCCTACTGCCCAGGAGGGAAGGGTTAGGTCGGCCGTCATAGTTGGTGATTCAATTATTAGGAATGTAGATAGCTGGGTGGTGGGTGGGCGTGAGGATCGCCTGGTAACATGCCTACCTGGTGCGAAGGTGGCGGACCTCACGCGTCACCTAGATAGGATTTTAGACAGTGCTGGGGAGGAGCCGGCTGTCGTGGAACACGTGGGCACCAACGACATAGGAAAATGTGGGAGGGAGGTTCTGGAAGCCAAATTTAGGCTCTTAGGTAGAAAGATTAAATCCAGAACCTCCAGGGTAGCATTCTCTGAAATGCTCCCTGTTCCACGCGCAGGTCACCAGAGGCAGGCAGAGCTCCGGAGTCTCAATGCGTGGATGAGACGATGGTGCAAGGAAGAGGGATTCAGTTTTGTTAGGAACTGGGGAACCTTTTGGGGAAGGGGGAGTCTCTTCCGAAGGGATGGGCTCCACCTTAACCAGGGTGGAACCAGACTGCTGGCGCTAACCTTTAAAAAGGAGATAGAGCAGCTTTTAAACTAGAACAAAGGGGAAAGCCGACAGTCGCTCAGCAGCGCATGGTTCGGAGAGATGTATCTTTAAAGGATACTAATGATGCATTAGAATTAGGGCATCCCGACAGTGAGGTTCCAATAATTAGAAAAGTAGTCCAAGTGCCTGTAACTAAAAACTCACCTGAGCTAAAAAATTCTAACTTATCCCTATCAATTAAAAAGCAGAATAAAAATACAAACAAAAAACAAACTTTGAAATGTTTGTATGCTAATGCCAGAAGTCTAAGAAGTAAGATGGGAGAATTAGAATGTATAGCAGTAAATGATGACATAGACTTAATTGGCATCTCAGAGACATGGTGGAAAGAGGATAACCAATGGGACAGTGCTATACCGGGGTACAAATTATATCGCAATGACAGAGAGGAGCAGTCGGGAGAAGGTGTGGCGCTTTATGTCCGGGATGGCATAGAGTCCAACAGGATAAACATCCTGCATGAGACTAAATACAAAATTGAATATTTATGGGTAGAAATCCCTTGTGTATCAGGGAAGACTACAGTGATAGGGGTATACTACCGTCCACCTGGTCAAGATGGTGAGATGGACAGTGAAATGCTAAGAGAAATTAGGGAAGCTAACCAAATTGGTAGTGCAGTAATAATGGGAGACTTCAATTACCCCAATATAGACTGGGTAAATGTATCAGCGGGTCACGCTAGAGAGATAATGTTCCTGGATGGAATAAATGATAGCTTTATGGAGCAATTGATTCAGGAACCGATGAGAGAGGGAGCAATTTTAGATCTAATTCTCAGTGGAGCACAGGACTTGGTGAGAGAGGTAACGGTGGTGGGGCCGCTTGGCAATAGTGATAATAATATGATCAAATTTGATTTAATGACTGGAAAAGGAACAGTGTGCAAATTCAAGGCTCTCGTGCTAAACTTTCAAAAGGGAAACTTTGATAAAATGAGAAAAATTGTTAGAAAAAAACTGAAAGGAGCAGCTACAAAAGTAAAAAATGTCCAAGAGGCGTGGTCATTGTTAAAAAATACCATTCTAGAAGCACAGTCCAGATGTATTCCACACATTAAGAAAGGTGGAAAGAAGGCAAAACGATTACCGGCATGGTTAAAAGGGGAGGTGAAAGAAGCTATTTTAGCCAAAAGATCTTCATTCAAAAATTGGAAGAAGGATCCAACAGAAGAAAATAGGATAAAGCATAAACATTGGCAAGTTAAATGTAAGACATTGATAAGACAGGCTAAGAGAGAATTTGAAAAGAAGTTGGCTGTAGAGGCAAAAACTCACAGTAAAAACTTTTTTAAATATATCCGAAGCAGAAAGCCTGTGAGGGAGTCAGTTGGACCGTTAGATGATCGAGGGGTTAAAGGGGCACTTAGAGAAGATAAGGCCATCGCTGAAAGATTAAATGATTTCTTTGCTTCAGTGTTTACTGAAGAGGATGTTGGGGAGGTACCCGTAATGGAGAAGGTTTTCATGGGTAATGATTCAGATGGACTGAATCAAATCACGGTGAACCTAGAAGATGTGGTAGGCCTGATTGACAAACTGAAGAGTAGTAAATCACCTGGACCGGATGGTATACACCCCAGAGTTCTGAAGGAACTAAAAAATGAAATTTCAGACATATTAGTAAAAATTTGTAACTTATCATTAAAATCATCCATTGTACCTGAAGACTGGAGGATAGCAAATGTAACCCCAATATTTAAAAAGGGCTCCAGGGGCGATCCGGGAAACTACAGACCGGTTAGCCTGACTTCAGTGCCAGGAAAAATAGTGGAAAGTGTTCTAAACATCAAAATCACAGAACATATAGAAAGACATGGTTTAATGGAACAAAGTCAGCATGGCTTTACCCAGGGCAAGTCTTGCCTCACAAATCTGCACTTTTTTGAAGGAGTTAATAAACATGTGGATAAAGGTGAACCGGTAGATATAGTATACTTGGATTTTCAGAAGGCGTTTGACAAAGTTCCTCATGAGAGGCTTCTAGGAAAAGTAAAAAGTCATGGGATAGGTGGCGATGTCCTTTCGTGGATTGCAAACTGGCTAAAAGACAGGAAACAGAGAGTAGGATTAAATGGGCAATTTTCTCAGTGGAAGGGAGTGGACAGTGGAGTGCCTCAGGGATCTGTATTGGGACCCTTACTGTTCAATATATTTATAAATGATCTGGAAAGAAATACGACGAGTGAGATAATCAAATTTGCAGATGACACAAAATTGTTCAGAGTAGTTAAATCACAAGCAGATTGTGATAAATGGCAGGAAGACCTTGTGAGACTAGAAAATTGGGCATCCAAATGGCAGATGAAATTTAATGTGGATAAGTGTAAGGTGATGCATATAGGGAAAAATAACCCATGCTATAATTACACGATGTTGGGTTCCATATTAGGTGCTACAACCCAAGAAAGAGATCTAGGTGTCATAGTGGATAACACATTGAAATCGTCGGTTCAGTGTGCTGCGGCAGTCAAAAAAGCAAACAGAATGTTGGGAATTATTAGAAAAGGAATGATGAATAAAAAGGAGGGTGTCATAATGCCTCTGTATCGCTCCATGGTGAGACCGCACCTTGAATACTGTGTACAATTCTGGTCGCCGCATCTCAAAAAAGATATAATTGCGATGGAGAAGGTACAGAGAAGGGCTACCAAAATGATAAGGGGAATGGAACAACTCCCCTATGAGGAAAGACTAAAGAGGTTAGGACTTTTCAGCTTGGAGAAGAAACGACTGAGGGGGGATATGATAGAGGTGTTTAAAATCATGAGAGGTCTAGAACGGGTAGATGTGAATCGGTTATTTACTCTTTCGGATAGTAGAAAGATTAGGGGACACTCCATGAAGTTAGCATGGGGCACATTTAAAACTAATCGGAGAAAGTTCTTTTTTACTCAACGCACAATTAAACTCTGGAATTTGTTGCCAGAGAATGTGGTTCGTGCAGTTAGTATAGCTGTGTTTAAAAAAGGATTGGATAAGTTCTTGGAGGAGAAGTCCATTACCTGCTATTAAGTTCACTTAGAGAATAGCCACTGCCATTAGCAATGGTTACATGGAATAGACTTAGTTTTTGGGTACTTGCCAGGTTCTTATGGCCTGGATTGGCCACTGTTGGAAACAGGATGCTGGGCTTGATGGACCCTTGGTCTGACCCAGTGTGGCATTTTCTTATGTTCTTATGTTCTTAACTCCTTTGCAAATTCACCTATATGGAGGTAAATTTCAAGAAGTTGGGTGCATAAAAGTAGCATATATCTTAGCAATTTTCAAAAGCCCAATTATACTAAAAAAAACCCAGTTTTACACTTGTAAATTCCTTTGACAATTACCTCTGTAGAGTAGAATTTCAAAACTCAGTTTTATTTCATTTACCTTTAGTTCATGGAATTTATTGTGTCAGGGCAATATTTACAAGACTGTTGGTTTCTGGGTTTTTCGTTATGTGGGTAATTTGGAAAGGATTTACAGGGATAAAACTGGGTTTTACACATGTAAATGTAGCTTACCCATGTAAGTGGGCTTTTGATCATTTCTATTAAATCTGCCATTGTATTGTTCATAGGTTTAATGTATGATAAGTATGTTTTATGTACATAAATGGCTTTTTAAAACTGCTATGCTAGTAAGCCTCCATTATGTGAGCACCAGCTGCATAGATCCTACAGAGCTACATGAAGGTTCCTCCCAGAATCACTGAGCTTAAGAAACCAGTGTCCTCTAAACTCTATTTAAGATGCAACAGGAAACAGTGCTGCCTCCTCAATAGCAAGAGACCAGGCAGGACAGAGTCCAGATAACCCAGCACCACAAAGCCAACTTGAATTTGCATCAGATTGTCTTTGAGGCGTCTCTTCAAATATCCAAAATCCCAGAATACACAGGGTTCTTGGATATAGATATGGTTACGATTATGTGTACTTCCTCAGCATTACCATCTTTCTCCTATTTTTAATGGAATTTCTGCAAACACAGTGCCCTTTGCAAGATTATCATCCTTGTAGTCATTATTGTCAAAATACACCAGCTCCAGCAATGTATGACTCATTTCCAATATCAGGAGCTCAAACGGGCAACCTCAAACCAATTGGTAACTTCTAATATAAGGGAGGACACTACATCAGGAGATTACCTGGTCCTGACCCTCTTAACCGAAAATTATTCTGTATACTTAGTAGGAACTTAAGACTTTCATATGAATCACAGTTGGTATTGAATCAGGACTTTTTGGTTATTCATCTTTCTTCCCGGACTTTGTCAGTGACTGGATATGAAGTTTTACAGCATGGTTTCTCATTCATTCCAACTAAATTATAATGCTTTGGTACTTGTATTTATCTAATCAAATTCATTTACAGCTCGATCCAGTATCAGATTGCCCGTCTGTAACGTGCTCGTAGCGCACAATCCGGGCGCGCAAAGCAATTCAGCGATCCAGTCTCCAGTTTCACGCGTCCGTATCGCTTCTGAAAACAGACGCATAACCCTTTCCGCACCCGGCATGTAAATGAGCGAATTAGCTGTATAATGCTGTATAATGAAGGAATTAGCTCTTCGTCTCCGATACCGTAAAGTGCGCTCAGATTATCTCCTTTGTAACCCACTGTTTAGCCGCGGCCTTAACACGCTCGTTTAGCGCCTACCTCAACGTGGTGTTAGTGTGGCGTTCGAACAGTTAGGAACCGGACTGCACCATGGACGAGCTGTTTTTTTTTGCTCTGACGCTAATAATGATTCAGTGGAGAAGGAGACGAATGCATGCTCGACTGAGAAACCCAGGAAACGCTCGGCAGATCGGAGGTGTGAACAGGGGGCTGCCGCAGCATGGAGAACCAGATCGACCCGAGAACCCAGCTGTAAGACCGGAGGTAGGTGATCTCTTATTTTCTGTAAGAACGTCGCCCATGCCTTCTGGTGCCTTTATTGACGCCGGTCGATGGGCACCGGAGGATGTGCGCCGATCGATGGTCGCCGGTCGCCGGTCCATATAGCCGCCGGTTATGGGCGGCTATAACGGGCGCCGGTAATGGGCGCCGGAGGGTGTGCGCCGGTAGTTGGGCAGCGGAGGATGTGCCGGTGGTAGGGTAGCGGAGGATGTGCGCCGGTCGATATAGCCGCAGGCGGACGATAAAGCAGTCGCCCGTAAAGTGCCGTTCACGGCGCCTTAGAGACCAGTGTCTGTCTATTTGCAGTTATTGAGCCAAGGGCTATAGTTGTTTGTTTATTATTATTATTTATATATTTAAAGTCTTCTTATACAGCGGCACGTTATAGACATCAGTTTACAATGAATAGAAATGTTAATCGAGCTGAAGAAGGTACAGAGAAGGGCGACCAAAACGATAAAGGGTTTTAACAATTTCTTTTGTTCTTCAAGATAGAGACTGATTCAACCGTCGGGAAAACAGACCCGAGTATAACAAAATGGCGCCGGGCCTATGCCCACAGCCACCCGTAAAAGACCGTTCACAGGCGCCTGTACGGTAGTGCATAATTGTCACTGATCCATGGCCATGGTTTTTTCTGTATTTATTTTGCTCTTTTTTGTGACACATATTTTTGTCAGCTATTGAGCCAATCCGGCTGTAGTTTTTCATACCATATATACATTAGAGATATCTTAGGGAAGGTTTTCCCGCACTCCCCTTCCCCCTTCCACTACCCTTTCTGACGATAAATAGGGGGGGTTCCTATTATATAGCGTCTCTAACGATTTTAGAAGATTAAAATACATCAGACGACATTTAAAATCGCCAAATAAAGATTCACATAACTAATGTAGGCACTGGCTTTACAATTAATGTAGAAATACCAATCATTTATCAAACGAAGTCAATGAACATAGCTGTTAATCAACATATAACCCAGTGTAATCCATGTGCCAAAAGCATTAATATGTGTCCATTGCTAATTTGAGTTGTCTTATATCATTGACGGTTTTATCATCTGTTGTATCCCCTGCAGGCAGAGCCGGCCCATCAACAGGCCATCCAGCGGCCGCGTGTCGTCCGTACACGGGCGATGCTCTTTGGCATGTCTGAGATAGATGTTGTCCGAGCATACCGGCTGAGCTCACAGGCAATCTTGTCCCTGTATGAAGACCTGCGTGAGGACCTGGACCCCAAGACCAATCGATACCATGCTGTGCCCGGATTGAGTAAGCTTCTGTGTGCCTTAAATTTTTTTGGTACCGGAAGTTTTCAAAACCCGGTGAGCAAAGTTGCAGGTATGACGCAGGCCTCTGTTTCACGGAATCTGGCCCAGGTGTTGAAGGCCATGATGAAGCGGAAGAGGGACTATATATTCTTTCCTACGGATCCAGCAGAACTCCAACAGATCCGCAGTGGCTTCATGGGTATTGCCGGTATGCCTAACGTGTTAGGCGCTATCGACTGTACCCATATTGCGTTAAGACCCGGGGCGGAAGAAGAGAGTGGGTTCCGTAATCGCAAGCACTTTCATTCCATGAATGTGCAAGTGGTTTGCGACGCACGCCTTCGCATCCTAAATGTGGTAGCTAACTTTCCAGGGAGCTGCCATGATGCCTACATTCTCGCGCATTCCAATCTGGCTACTAATTTCCTTGAAGGAAAGTACGGCGAAGGCTGGCTACTTGGTAAGTGACAATTGCAAGTTCCTGTGATTTGTCTGTCTCTCATGTGTAGTGTTCTGTTCTCCGGATCTGAAAGATGATAGCTATATAGTTATGAATATTATGTTTACGGTGTTTGCGCTGCAAGTTGTTTTCAATACATGCCATATTTTGCATCCCATAGGTGATGGCGGCTATGGTTGTAAGCCTTGGTTACTAACACCGCTCCAGTCACCACACACAAATGCTGAGAAACGGTACAATGAGGCTCATGCCAGCACCAGAAACGTCATTGAACGCACCTTTGGAGTGCTGAAGATGCGTTTTCGATGTCTGGATCGCTCGGGGGGGGCCCTGCAATACAGTGCCGAAAAGGTTGTCAGCATAATTATTGCCTGCTGCATGCTACACAACATTTGTCTGAGATTCGGCATGCATGCAGAGGTTGAAGACTTGATACCCGATTCGCCACCGGAGCTGGCAGTTGATGCGGACAGCACAGCACGGGGTAATGAAGTCCGGCGGAGGATCATCGAAATTTATTTCTCATGTAAGTTTCATGTCATACATTACATTTCATTACTGCTGTCATATAACCATTCCTGTCTACTGTGGCCCACGACGATATTGTGGTTCAATAGTTCGTCATAGCTGTGGTATTCTCTACATATTAATAGAGATGTGAAGTTGGCTTCAGACGATGGAGAATATCTTGGATAATTTTAAAATCATCCGATAGCGGGGGAGTAAAACCTAAGAAGATAGGGAGACCCGTTGAAAATGGGGGCGGCGGGAAATGTCACACACACAAAGCATCAATGTCACACACAAAAAGCATCAATCTACCCTTGTCCTTTGAATTGTTGCCCCTTGTTTACCTCTACTCTACTTAACCCCCCCCCCCCCCCCCAAACCCACCGACGGGCCCAGTGCAGGAGATCGCTTCCGGTGGCATTGCTCAGCCCCGGTCGCATTGTAGGAGCACGTATACCATGTTTCATGGTAAGGGCATAAGTCCATCGGCACCACTAGGACTATTGGCAGCCGATTGGACCGGAAGTGGGAGTACAGCCTGGAGCCTGAAGATAAGGGGGTAATTTTACATGGTTCGGTTCAGATTGAGATCTCTAGAGATTGATCTTTTCTGTACATGTATGTACTATTTACTCTTGCCTTTTCTTCTCTTTCTGTTCCAGAATTTGAAATTCATGTCTTTTAAGACATTAACGGAAGATGATCACACCGTTAAAGGATTGTAGGCGACATGAGTATTCTGTGGGGTGGCTCTAGAGATTTTGAACACACAAAAGTTATAATTGTGTCTGAGGATCACTCAATAAAAATTTAATGATATAACCACTCTTATTAAATTTTTTATTTCCATTATTTGATTCAGGAAAATATGACCGTCCCATTAAAAAGAAAAGTACGCTTACTCAAATTGAAAACAAAATATAACTTTTATTAAACGTTTTAGGATTTGTTGCCGGCTGGAGGTTTCGGGGCAAGTGACTGGATTGCGCCAATCAGTGACGCCATGCACTGTTTAAAGTCAGCTCTGAGCAAACGCAGTTCCTGGAGGATTAGAGCATGATGACCATCCAGGCGCGAGCCGATTCCAGCCAGTAATTGATCGGTCACGGTGTCTATGCCAAATACTGGTGCAATTTCAGTGTCAGGAAACACTGGTTCAGATTCCTCAATGACTGTAGCTTCATCGCTTTGCTGTGATGGGTCGGGTTCTTGAAATGCCAGGGGGGTGTTCAAATACTGTAGGTCCAGTACTACATCCTCCGCTCCGATCACAGGGACATCAGTCTGATCCTGTGTATCCATGTCCCCTGATGACATCGCTTGGCTGGGGGGGTCTGCGCAAGGCTGCGGAAACAATGATTCCTGGTGTTCTGATTCTTCGCTGTCACCGTCACCGTTGTCCATTGTTTCTGTGGGCAGAGAGAGGTCAACGTCATTACATAACTGTGGAAAGTTAATCATAATTTATAACAGTACCGATTTCTATTGTCATAAAAAGAGAATTCTTATGGCTATCAGACAATATTGTGACAAGTACAGTGACGGTAGGGCAATCAATGATGCAAATTTCTATTACAGTAGTAAATTGTAAGAAAGGAGCGATCACACATCGGCTGACCACTGGCCTACCATACAGCTCACATCTGAATTTAGCTAAATACATACCTGCACAAGGTGCACATGGTTCCGTTTCACCGCCATACTCCGTCTGCACGCCCACCACTACCTCCGCAGCCATGGTTCTGAGAACCATCTCCTCCACAGGTGTCAGCACGATGCTGCACGGTGGCCCTCCACCAGTCCTCTTTGCGTGGGCATTGATTTTAGCGGCCTTCTCTTTAACCTCTTTTCTGGTGTCACGCCACCGGTGCTGCACCTGCTTAATATCTCTTGGCATAACCGAAAGGGAGCTTACATCCTGTGCAATCTTCTCCCATATCTTCTTTCGGCTGCACCACGAAAGCTTGGACTTAAAGAGAAGGCGATGTTTTTCACATACCGCACGGCACAAGAGTTCTTTTTCATCATCCGTAAAGCGCGCATTACGGGTTCTCTTTTGGGATGGCTGGGAGGCGCTTGAGTCCTCCTCCGGCTGCTGGTCCGTGGCATGGTCCTCTACCTGAGCCCGAACTCGCTTTCCCGGCATAGTTCAACCTGGACGGTAACAAAGAAAACGCGATTAATGAACATCATGGAGGAGATGAAATCGGTAATATATACTGTAACATTATTTAGGCCCCTGTATAGCCTTGTTTAAGAGCCTTTCCATTAACTGTGTTCAGCTGTTGTGAACATTAGTGATTAACTCCAGGTTGAGAGATAAACAATAACAATTCCCCCGATGTAACGCAACAAATCGTTAATCTAGGTTATGGCGGTAAAACCCCACACAGGACTAGACCAAAGTCCACCGGGGGTCCGGGAACTACTTCCTGCACTCGAATCGTGTTGCCGTACGGGAATACGGCCGGCGATTATCACGCAGGAGGCATCCGTAGGGCGGAACAGACAAAGCGGTCGCAGGAAAATGGGCGCCAATCAAGGGTGGACGAGAATGCCCTGACGGACGCCTATGTTCACGGGCGGCCATCGCGATTCCGGCGACCATCTACCGACTTGATCACACGATTCACATCTCCATTAGAGATAAACATAAAACACAGCATGCAAAGAACCGTGAAACTATGCTACCGGGCTCAATAGAACGGAAAGCTTAAATCCAAGCGCTGAAATGGAAACATCTGCGCTTAGAAATGCAAAAAAGAGGGAAACATAGGGCAAAAAAGAAGAAAATAAGAGGGACAGTTGCAAAGTCACACGGTTAAACACAAGGGTGGCCCGTAGATGCCCGAACCAAAAGCGTTTAATGCAATGCTTACCTGCTTAAAGCCTTGACAATATCCGACAAAACAGTTGTTCACGGTGTGTCCTTGTCCAAACGAAAAATGTAAAGGGACTTTTCCATCCAAGGGAAGCGAGCTATATACACGCCCATGGTACGATTATAATGCCGTGCTGGCCAATAGGAAAAGCAAGTTATAAAACCGAAATGAAAATGCAGTTTGAAAACCAATAGGAAACTCCAGTTTCAAACTGCAATTTGTAAACCAATAGGAAACAGCTGTTTGAAAACCAATAGGAAACTCCGGTTTCAAAGACCTTCTTGAAACTCCAGTTTTCACCAACACTAAACGCCAGTAATAGGAATGCCGCAAGAATGGCGGCAATTCAGGATTGAGCGCCCATATGTTTAGCCGTAGCACAGCTTCAACCTAGGATAGAGCTTAAATCTAGGATAGAGCGCCCATAAATGTTTAGCCGTAGCAAAATGGCGAACCGAAAACAAAGCTTAAATCTGGGATACAGCGCCCATATGTTTAGCCGTAGCAAAGCTTCGACCTAGGATAGAGCGCCCATAAATGTTTAGCCGTAGCAAAATGGCGAACCGAAAACTAAGCTCAAATCTAGGATAGAGCGCCCATAAATGTTTAGCCGTAGCAAAATGGCGAACCGAAAACTAAGCTCAAATCTAGGATACAGCGCCCATATGTTTAGCCGTAGCAAAGCTTCGACCTAGGATAGAGCGCCCATAAATGTTTAGCCGTAGCAAAATGGCGAACCGAAAACTAAGCTCAAATCTAGGATACAGCGCCCATATGTTTAGCCGTAGCAAAATGGCGAACCGAAAACTAAGCTCAAATCTAGGATACAGCGCCCATATGTTTAGCTGTAGCAAAGCTTCGACCTAGGATAGAGCGCCCATAAATGTTTAGCCGTAGCAAAATGGCGAACCGAAAACTAAGCTCAAATCTAGGATACAGCGCCCATATGTTTAGCCGTAGCAAAATGGCGAACCGAAAACTAAGCTCAAATCTAGGATACAGCGCCCATATGTTTAGCCGTAGCAAAGCTTCGACCTAGGATAGAGCGCCCATAAATGTTTAGCCGTAGCAAAATGGCGAACCGAAAACTAAGCTCAAATCTAGGATAGAGCGCCCATAAATGTTTAGCCGTAGCAAAATGGCGAACCGAAAACTAAGCTCAAATCTAGGATAGAGCGCCCATAAATGTTTAGCCGTAGCAAAATGGCGAACCGAAAACTAAGCTCAAATCTAGGATAGAGCGCCCATAAATGTTTAGCCGTAGCAAAATGGCGAACCGAAAACTAAGCTCAAATCTAGGATACAGCGCCCATAAATGTTTAGCCGTAGCAAAATGGCGAACCGAAAACTAAGCTCAAATCTAGGATAGAGCGCCCATAAATGTTTAGCCGTAGCAAAATGGCGAACCGAAAACTAAGCTCAAATCTAGGATACAGCGCCCATATGTTTAGCCGTTGCAAAATGGCGAACCGAAAACTAAGCTCAAATCTAGGATACAGCGCCCATATGTTTAGCCGTAGCAAAGCTTCGACCTAGGATAGAGCGCCCATAAATGTTTAGCCGTAGCAAAATGGCGAACCGAAAACTAAGCTTAAATCTAGGATACAGCGCCCATATGTTTAGCCGTTGCAAAATGGCGAACCGGATGCACGGCGCTCGCACGTGCAATGAAACATCCGGGCGGCCATTTTGCAATCGCAGCAAATATGCCTCGCGGAAGAGGCCGCAATTTTTCCGCCGGCGATGTCCGGCTGCTGGCCGAACTTGTGGCGGCAAACATGACTCGGCTGTACTTTATCCCTGGGCGCCCGCGGGACCAGGAGAGGGCGGACGAGGCCTGGCGGGCGCTCAGGGCACAATTCAACGCCCAAGCGGATTTTCCGCGGGAGGTAAGTTCATAGGCCTGTAGTTAATTTTGTACCTGCATGCAAAAGTTTAAAGTTTCATATAGCCTATGATATAGTCTCTAGTATACTTTTTGATATATGGCATCGGTAAATAGTCTAAATACTATTTTCCCTCTCTAGAGTGCTGTGTGCCTATCGAATTGAGAGGTGTTTGCTTCTGTTTTCTGAGTAAAGTTTAACATCTTAGCTTTGTTTGTTTAGTAGTGTTAAATCTGATGGTGGTAAAGTGATGCTTCACTTGCAAGAGCAATTTTTTTTGGGGGTTTTCGCTTAGTAGAGCTGTGCATCACAGCATGAAACATGGCACTTGACTTAAATTTACTTTTACATGTGCTTGGGCACTAGGTGTCTATTTGGGATGCGGATGACAAATGTAAAAATAACACTACCTATTAGACTGGTAGGGCTAAAATTTCATTCCACCTCTCTACTTGTAGTTCAACTTCCCTTTCCTTTGGCTATTATATAACCCACAGATAGAGGCACTGAAGAAGCGGGCGCGCAGGATCCGGAAGGAGGAGCCGGAGTACCTGAGGGCCCTGCGGGCCCACCAACAGGATGGTAGGTGCATTGAACAGATTTAAAGGCTGAGCAGAAAGTGAAAAAAGTATTTACCATTGTCCAAAATGTAGCTCTGTTCTGTTTCTTGTTGTGCATTAATTAATGTTGGATGCAATTAAGGCCTTGATTTTTCTCTTTTCAGATACTTCAGATGATGGAGAAAGTACGGCGGAGGAGCTGGCACCCCCCCAAGGTGAGCCTTCAGTATTATTGGCTTACTTTCTGCATTGTTCACGACAAGGGAATTGGCATGTGTACATGTGTTAAATTGAATCCACTATTGTTCCTCTTAAAAAATGTTGCTCGGTTCTGTTTCTTGTTGTGCATTAATTAATGTTGGATGCGATTAAGGCCTTGATTTTTCTCTTTTCAGATACTTCAGATGATGGAGGAAGTACGGCAGAGGAGCTGGCAACCCCCCAAGGTGAGCCTTCAGTATTATTGGCTTACTTTCTGCATTGTTCACGACAAGGGAATTGGCATGTGTACATGTGTTAAATTGAATCCACTATTGTTCCTCTTAAAAAATGTTGCTCGGTTCTGTTTCTTGTTGTGCATTAATTAATGTTGGATGCGATTAAGGCCTTGATTTTTCTCTTTTCAGATACTTCAGATGATGGAGGAAGTACGGCAGAGGAGCTGGCAACCCCCCAAGGTGAGCCTTCAGTATTATTGGCTTACTTTCTGCATTGTTCACGACAAGGGAATTGGCATGTGTACATGTGTTAAATTGAATCCACTATTGTTCCTCTTAAAAAATGTTGCTCTGTTCTGTTTCTTGTTGTGCATGAATTAATGTTGGATGGGATTAAGGCCTTGATTTTTCTCTTTTCAGATACTTCTGATGAAGAACTTGTGGCCACGCCCGTTCCACCCCACCCACACATGGACCGTCCCTCTGTTATCCGTCCCGTCCCATTTCCTTCACCCCCCAAAATGGTTCCTGCTTCCCCTGCTTCCCCACCCACCCCCATTTTGGAGCGCCTACCCGTTATTTTGCCCCTCTCCGGCTATATCCCACCGGCCCAAACCCCCCCTGATTTTCAACCCCAACTGTCTCCCGACCTACCCGCCTCGCCCAGCCCCGCCCCGCCTGCCATGGGAGAGGAGGAGGAGGACAGCGACGTCGATGTCGTTGGCCCCGCCTCTCCAGGGCTTTCCAGGGTTGGCGATCGGCCAGAGGGTAGCATTGAGGGCCGTATGGACTTAATTGAGGGCCGTATGGACTCAATGCTATACCTCCTGGCGCAGATCGCCAACACTTTACACGCCCTGGAGGGGAACTCACTGCGTGTGCTGATGCTCCTGCAGGACCAGCATCACAGCCAGCAGGAGATGGTAGAGCTCCTGCGAGCAATCGCAGGAGCTCAGTCACTGCTGGTCTTGGCGCGGGCTCCTGCTGGAGCATCAGCACAGGGGGGCCAACACTGACAGCGCTCCTCCTCCTCTCCCATGGCATGCTTTCCCCACTTTTTTTTTTAACCCCCCCTCTTCCCCCCCCCCATGTTAAATTTGTATTATATTATAGTTGTAAATACTTGTTTATTTTTTTGGTCAAAATATATTTATTTTTTCCTCAAAAATGTGTTTGATTTATTTATTGAGCGCCGAAATCGCACGGGCATTTATTCACTGCCTGCGTGGGCATTCATCCAGGCGGAGGAGCCGGCTGCTTTCGCCACCGGCTCCTCCGCCTGGATGAATGAATGCGCGCCTGTGCGACCCCTGCAATTCGGCGCTCAAGGCTGCCTTGAGCGCTGAATCGCAGGGGTCGCACAGGCGCACATTCATTCATTCACTGCCGGTGGGGGCTGCCGGGAGAGGCAGCCCCCACCGGCAGTGAATGTGCGCCTGTGCGGACGTGTCCCCCCGCTGCCGCCGCCGCCCGCGGCCTAGATTTAACACGCGACCACCCGGCTCCCGCCGCCGCCGGCCGCCAGGACCCACCCGGCCGTCTGAAACTAACGCGCCTGTGCGGACGTGTCCCCCCGCTGCCGCCGCCGCCCGCGGCCTAGATTTAACACGCGACCACCCGGCTCCCGCCGCCGCCGGCCGCCAGGACCCACCCGGCCGTCTGAAACTAACGCGCGTCCACCCCCGCCGCCCGGAACAGGCGCCCACCCGCCCGCGGCCTAGATTTAACACGCGACCACCGGCCCCCCGGATCCCGCCGGCCGCCTGGACCCACGCGGCCCTCCAACAGGTATTTAAAAATTTTGATTTTGATTTTTACTTCCTGGTACCTGTCATTTTACTTCCTGGTACCTGTCATTTCAAATGTCATTTGAAATGACAGGTACCGGCGCACCCTGGTTACTGTATAGGCGCTGTATTAAGCGCCTATACAGTAAAATGGGTTACGCGGCCATAACCCTTCCCTAACGCTTCACAGCCGCGGCATGCATTTGCATGCGATTAGAGGAGAGTATCGGGGAGTTAGTGAAGAGAACTGTGCGTGCGGGGAGGAAGGGTGCGCCTGACACTACCTCACTGTTTTTACCGCGGCCTTACTGGATCGAGCCGTTAGTGCATTATTCATTTATTTACTTATTTATTTATTGAAGAACATTTATAACCAGCCCTTCTTACATTCAGAGCAGGGTACATTAAGAGGACTAAATATTGTGACTGGTTAGAATCAACTATATGAGTAAAGTTGAATGTTATATGGCATGGGCACACAACACTGTTTTTCTTTACATCAGAACTTTCCTGATAATTCAACGGTCTCCCGTAAGTCCAAATGGCTTCTTCCATGCGCTAGTGAAACCCTTATTCAAGAATTTGAGAAATTAGTTTTACATGATTTTGAACAACTTGAATCATTTACTTGTCCCATACTATATCAAATTCTTTCTAGGGCTGAACATCAAGACATCTGGTCCCTTTCCACTGATGATTCAATCATTATTAAGACAGCTGATAAGGGGAGCAAGATTGTAGTGTTAAATAAAACTGACTACATTACTGAAGTCCTACATCAATTATCAGGTAGCTCATTTTAAGAGGAATTAACATCTAATCTTACCCTAGAAATTGTTAAACAAATTGCTGTTATTATTCAGGCCGGTCGGGACACTGATTTCAGCACATCTAATAAAGAATGACTTTTTGACTGAGAAATACCCGATAATATCTGTTTTTTTTATATGTTACCGAAGGCATCCACATTGCTGACACAGCTGCCTGGAAGACCTATAGTTGCAGGCATTGGTTCCATCTTCAAACCAATATCTAAATTTCTTGTCTGTTTCCTGCATCCACTGCTATCACAGATTCCTTTATAAGTTAAAGATTCTGGACATTTCATTACCTTATTTAAAGCCTTGACAATATCTCCTGGATGCCATTTATTAGCCACACTTGATACTGAGTCCTACTCAAACATCCCTCATTAAGCTGTTATACAGGACATTCATTCTTATCTCAACACCCATCCTGTAGATTCACGAGTTCCCACTGAATTTCTGATTGACTTCACATGCTTAGCTTTAATAAAATTTGTTTTTATGTTTCAGGATTATTTTATTTGCAGAACAAGGGTACAGCTATGGGCACTTCTATAGTGCCAGACATAGCTTGCCTTTATGTGTCAAATTTTGAAGCTCTTCACCTTAACAATGCCATATTTTGGCCTTAAATCCTGACTTGGTTATGTTTAATTGATGATGTTTTTTCTTGATTTGGGATGGTTTGGAGATACATTTCTTTTTTTTCTTGATTGGTTAATGTCTGGGATTCAAACCTTTAATTTACACAGACCATGAGTTTGACGGAGATTCCATTTTTTAATGTATTGGAGACACAGTCTGGCAATCATTTTGAGACCTATATCTACAAGAAACAAATATCTTTCTCCAATATACTAGTTGTCATCCCCAACTCCTATGAGACAGTATCCCTGTAAGGAAGTTTATTTGTTTAAAATGCCTGTGTTCTACCAGACAGGAGTACATTTTCTAGACTCATTTTCAGGAAAAAGGCTATTCATGCAAAGTTATTGAATATGCCTATAAAAGATCCTTATATGTTAACAGGTATTTGCTTTTTATGCAGATCAATAAGGTGTCCTCAGACCGCATTCCACATATATCCTCACGTTAGTACCCAGCCATGTGATCACTGTCGAGCTTGTGCACTTTCACTCACTCTATCAGTTTATATTCACCCTGTTACTGGGAGATATTATACACTTGCATTTTTCATCTGATTCTACTTCTACAGGGGTTGTATATGTAATTCTGTGCCCCTGTAAACTCTTTTACATAGGCAAGAATTATTGTGCGGTAAAAACACATATTACAAAACACTGCAGTAGTATTCACCGCCTCAATATGAAGGTTCCCTTAACTACAGACTGGCAATCGGCACAACGTGAGATGTTTTGCTTTGGATTATGTGCGAGCTAATCACCATGGGGTTGACTTTAATCAGACCCTAGTTCAACATAAATAGTGACGGATTTTCTCTTTCCAGACTCTGGTCCTTTTTGGGCTGAATCTGGTGGTTGGTGTTTTTAAAAGCCTGATTGGTCATTTTTCAATCACACGATCTTATTTGGGCTGTTTTTGACATTTCCTCTATGTAAGCTGACTGTTTGCTTCTCCCTTTAGACACCATTTTGATAAATGCTCTTAGGTCTTTCCCCTATTACAATATTCTTTTATGTTTGAATAATGTGTTATATAGTGGTTCCTTTTTCGTTTATGCACACACCTGTAATGTATTATTTTTTTTTAATTTGGTTTGTTTTTTAACTTGGATCCTCCTGAGTAAGCTGTCCAGAAAAACAGGGCCATTTCAGGGGGGCTCAGTTTGCAAATCACTAAATTGGGAGTGAAAGTTTGTTTATGCCTTTATGGGTGACTTTTGAAAAATTTGAATCAATAGTGAACCTTGAGCCTTCAATTTTACTATATTGGAACACCATTCTCCCATAAAATAAATATTAAAGAAGTAAAAAAAGTGAAAAAGCCTCTTGCTTGTTACATTTTAGGATATTTACAATTGTTCCTCACATTTCTGTTGGTTTTCGTATGCATATTCATAGCCTGTCCATGCAGGAGCCCTAGGCAACTTACAGCAAAACATACATAATGATTAAAAGACTTCATTGATTGATCATTAAAATTAAATGATAGTTCTTGCAACAGGATGTTTACTTTTTGAATTATCATTTTACAATAAACACTGATGCCAGTTTGAAAATCTGAGATGTTCACTTGGGGTGTGGTCAACCCAATAGCAATTTTCTGCCAGATCATGTCAGGTCACCAACCCAGAACTTTTTGGATTGTGTTCCCTTTTCCCCCTTAGGAAAAAGAGAAAGGTGGAGGCCACTGCTGGACCTAAACCAGTACCTTTAGAAAATTACCATTGGATCAGCCTATGAATGTCTATGTTAAAACCAGTATAAAAGCAGAACATTATTTTACACATTTTGTACTGGGTGGGATCAAAATAGTACCCAGTTCTGTCTGATGCTAATGAAGAAGAAGTCCAAAAATTATCTACTATGAGTTGATGATCAACATTTCAGGATTACAAATATGCCCTAGAATAAATAGCACAGTCACTAGAAGAGATTTGTTAAACAGAATATAAGGTTACATCCTATTAGATAACATTTATACAGATTCTAATGTAAAATAATGCAAAGTCTGATTGTATCTCTTACTTTCTTGGCCGATAGATCCTGCATCTCTGGAATGAACAGACTGATGAGCCAGGGGTGTTTAAAAAGGTGGAAAGGCCCCTTTGGGAAATTATTCAATGATACCCAGATCAAGTTAATATTTTTTTATTTAATAGTCTTCTGATTTATTTATTTATTTAGGGTTTTTATATACCGACATTCTCGATATACATATCAAATCAAGTCGGTTTCCATATAACAAAACTGTCGCCGGTAAGGCGTTACATTAAACAATAGACAAAGTATTGAACAGAGAACGTGCAGTGTAACATTAAACATTTTATTTATTATTATTATTATTTATTATTATTATTATTATTATTATTATTTATTTATTTATTATTGTACACACCACTCCTGTAGAATTTAATCAATTTTATATAATTGTAGTGTTTTCATTACATCCATGAAGTAGTTTGAAATATTTTCCTATTGGTCTTTAAGAGTATTGTATACATTTTATTAGCAATTGTCTAGTATAACAGTTTCAGTATCTCAAATTATTTCTTTAGGAAAATGAGAGGCCAGCACTCTCTTGGACTACAGATGGTAAATCAGTGAGAGGGAAAGAGAGAATGTATGAGCGATAAGAGTGCTTCAGGATTTTGTCATTCTTTATCTCCCTGTTAGATACCTGTGAAATTTCATTAGTTTTTTGTACCATAGTCTGCTGCATTCATATAATAATGATTCTGTAATGCAGCATGAGAGAGTGGAATGAATAGAGGTCTATAGTTACATTAAATTCATGAATTGGATTAATCGTCCAAACCATTCTATCTGCAGGTTACTGGATGAACACCATCCAATCGCTGATGTCAATAATCATCTGAACATTGTACAGTGACCAACAGGAAAAGCTTGTGATCTCAGTCTAATTCCCAGTGATTTTTTTTTAAATGGAGCTGAATGCTGTATAATGGCTAGAAAATTGATCTTTGAGCATTTCTGAAACAGCAGATGTGCATCAGGGTTTGCGCACAGCACCCCATTTCTCTTGATCCTAACCTCTTACACACGCATAATCCTATCTAATATGAAATCCATTCATTCTGCAGAGGGAAGCCACAAAGCCTTCTCCATGGCTCCTCTCATCTTTTGGTCTTTATTTTGTTTTATGGCACATTGGTGTATGTTTATTTGCGACCCAGTTCACATTACAACATGGATAACAATATGCTGGTTACTGTGATTTTTATTTTTGAATCCCACTCGTTAACCCCCTTTTTTACAGCATAAAAAACATAGGCCTGGATTTATCAAAATGCGATATCGCATGCGATAGCAAAAGGGGTGTGTTTTATGCTAATATACAGTTTATTGCAATTTGTGCTAATTACCTAAGTGAAGAGCTAAGTTAGTACAAATTGCAATAACATTTTCAGACTTTGCAATAAGTGCCATATCTGTTGTATTCAACCACTTGGGGGGGGGGGGGGGAGGAAGAGAGAGAGAGTGTGTGTGTGAGAGAGAGAGAGAGAGAGAGAGAGAACACCTAGCTATAGTGTCCTCTCCCCTAGATAGGTATTTGTATCCCTATGATAGGCCTACCTAGTAACTCGAGATGAGGTTTAGGTATTAGTGAAGGGGGTTAAGGGCCACTTTGACATTCAATGTGAGATGTATGAACAGAACAGTGGTCTCTTGTGAAGATCTGAGGACCGACGGAGAGAGGAAACTCACTCCAAGATGAGATTTGGGCAATGTTCTCTCCACCTAGCTTGATGTTACCGAGGTAGAGTGTCCATCAAGCTAGGTTGAGAGAACATTGCCCAAATTTCATGTTGGAATGAGTTTCCTCTCTGCGTCGGTCCTCAGATCTTCACAAGAGACTACTGTTCTGTTCGTAAGTCTCACATTGAATGTCAAAGTGGCCCTTAACCCCCTACACTAATACCTAAACCTCATCTCGAGTTACTAGGTGGGCCTATCATAGGGATACAAATACCTATCTAGGGGAGAGGACACTATAGTTAGGTGTTCTCTCTCTCTCTCTCTCTCTCTCAAAGAAGCCTTTCTGGAGACATCAAACTGTAACACAAGCTATTGCACAGTTTAACACTATTCAAAAAGGTGTAGTTAAATTCAGCATTATGTCTGTGCCATAGCATTTGGCAAACTCAGCCCACTCCTCCTCTTTTTTAAATTTGCATCGCACCATACGATATGGTGCTATCGCATGCAATAAAGACGTTTTCGCATGTGGTAAGGGCCTATCACATGCATTAATGGGGCTTTTTGCATGCGATAAGTCCTTAACGCATGTGAAAATGCCTTAGTGCATTTTGATAAATGACACCCAAAGATTTAAAAGTGGCTCTTCAAAAATCTTTAAGGAAGATCCTTATCGGTCAACAAAACCAAAGATAAAATGTATTTAGTTGCTCAGGACTATATAAATCCAAGAAATGAAATGAAATAAAGCGGGGTGGCCAACTCTGGTCCACATGACCCATAAACAGGCCTGGTTTTCAGGATATCCCAATGAATATGCAGGAGATAGATTTGCATGCACAACATTCAACAAATGCAAATCTAGGTTATGTATATTCATTGTGGATATCCTGAAAAGTTAGCTTCGCCCTGGAAAGCCCCTTTCCAGTTCCTTTTTGATGCATGTATATTTATTCATGCATCACTGGTTGTGCGCATTTTTGCGAGGTTTATAATATAATGCTCCCATGCACATTGCTAATTTTTGCATGCATGTGAATCTTTTCAAATTTCATTTCTCCCATCACAGGGCTTTCATCCTTATTCGGTGTAAGCAAGCATATTGGAGAGGAAACTCTTGTGACGTGCAGAAGGCAGACAAGGTGAGGTCTCAGGTGGTGGGAGCATGGATGGCAAAAATTGGACATTTCAATGGTGAGTTTGGAATCAGGATTTGTGAGGTAGAAGTAATTCCTTTTAGGGGAGTGCCCTGTCTATATTTGATATAATGGGATGGAATAAGGGATGATAAAGATCAGCCAATATAATAAGTGACATTTTACGGTCCAAGAAGAGTGGCAGGTATTTTCAAGCTTCCTTAGGCTGTAAAAGAGAGTATGTGTGTAGGAATACAAAAAAATGTATATATATCACAGTAACCAACAGCTTTCATCCATGCTGTAGACTGACGTGGATATAGAACAAGAAAATAAGAGAACGTGCATAAGGTGAGAGGATCAGGTGGAGAAAGCTTCTGCAGAACATCTGGTTTTCTGGTGATAATAATAAAACATGGATTATTAAAAGCTGTAGAAATGGGTTGATGCCTAAAAACACCCTTTCAGTAAAATACCATATCTCAACATCAAAGTTCTCAGTGCAACAAAGTCTCACCAGTGCTGTAAAATCACTAAAGAAAAGGGTGACTACGCCTGATTGATAGAATGAGATGGAAGGTATAATGATAATGTTGAGTAGAGTTTCTATGAATGCCCCAATCCATTGGACAACAGCCAGAAGAGTCCTCACTCACTTAATTGTGATGATGGATGACAAAGGTGACTGTATGCCATGACATAATGATTCCACTCTGTGACAGTAACGACCTAAAATTCTGGATTTGCACGAATCACAAAACATAACCAGAGCAAATCATTCCTCTCACCTTTCTTGGAGGTTGGACTGCACCCATGTTATTCCTATACCATATTATTTCCATTGGAAATGATGCTCTTGAGTCCTCATTCTGTTCTGGATGTACAGGCCATAGCTTTTATTTGTCTTTCTGCTTTAATACAACATCAACAAAAACACACCTCTCAATCACATGGGACCAGAAGAAAAATGTGTGATGCCAAATAGATTTAGTAATGGCAAAGTTCCTCTTTATCTGGATGATGAGGTGCATGGTTTTAAATGATGTCATTTTAATGTGGTCCAGAAATATGATTAGTTTACTGGATTTTTTTTTTTTTATATTTAATATTTTTTATTAAGAACTGCAAGATGTATAACAGAGACATCAAGACGATTGTACAAACATCGTCAACTAGTTGCAAAGAAATAACAACAGTATGCAGCGATACATAGATATATATGGTTATATATATACCTTCCCCCCCTCCCCCCCTCTCACCGACAGGCAAATAATAATAATAATAATAATAATAATAAAAATAATAATAATAAGAACCGGTTAAGGTATAATATAGAATAAAATACACAATAAGCAAAACAAAGCTAGGTAGGGTATAACCAGCATAGAAAATGAACACCGAAAACCTGGCAGGACCCTTTGTGGAATATTGATAACCGGTAAATTATCGATCAAAAGGACGAATAACTATTGTTACACATAGTATCTAGTTCGTGATAAGAAAGAGAGAAAATACCTACATATTTGAATGTAAAAGGGAGTGGCAACATAGTAGAAGTGTTTGATTACAGTTTCTCAAGGTCCTGAGCCTGATACCACTCAGCAAATGGGGACCACACCGCCTGAAAGGCCTTAAGGCGTTTGTGACGAAGCGCTGTAATATATTCCAGTTGATGAAGATTGTGGATACGTGAGATAATAGCTTTAAGGGTAGGAGTATGGTGAGATTTCCAATGGCGAGCCAGGACTAAGCGTGCCAATATAAAGACTTGCTGACAAAACCTCTCCGAAGAGGGTAGTAAAGATTGATTGGTGGCACCCAGGAGAATAGTGGAGGGGTCTAGTTCAATAGACCGGCCAAGAACCTGAGCTAACCATGTAGTTATCATCGTCCAGTATACTGTCACTATCGGGCAGGTCCACCAGATATGTAAGTACGTTCCTGTTTGACCGCACCCCCTCCAACACTCCCTTGATGTAGAGGGGTACAATTTATGTAGGTAGGCAGGTACGTAGTGCCATCGATATAACATTTTCAAACAGTGCTCTTGTAGGTGCGCCGATAGAGAGCATTTACGACCCCTTGCAAATATGTCTTCCCAGTCCTCAATCTGCAAATTTATGTTTAGGTCACGCTCCCAAATGACGGAGCTCCTAAGTTTAGTAGACTGTGGCCCTTGCAACAAAATGTATAACTTAGATACTGCTCCCTTCACGATCTTAGACTGTGCACAGTACGTTTCGAATAGATTATTGGTGAGGGCTACTTGATGAGATGATAGCTGTGACCTGAGGAAATGAGCCAACTGAGCATATTCCAAAAAAGGGAAGTGAGTCCCCGGGTATCGCTCTGATAAGGTAGACAATGAAACAACTGAAGACTGGTGAAGTAGCATACCCATGTTGATGATTCCTGCTCGTTTCCACGTCGAGAAAGCCATCGTAGGTAGGCCTACAGGAAATCGCAAATTGTGAAATAAGGACGTTGGGGAGGAATAAGCGAAGTTTCCCACCAGCTTCTTTTTCCAACGAGCCCAAATCCGTAGAGTATTCTGTAGCGTGGGCGGTAGATGTAATATCGGTCTCCAGGTATTTTTAGGTTGCCAGAACATCGCAGAGAGTGGCATAGAGCCAGCGAGATATTGTTCGATACGCTGCCATGGCATGGGGCATGCAACACAATTGTGTACCTGTAAAATGGCTCGTATCTGTGCTGCTGCGTAATACCATTCAAGATTGGGAACACTCATTCCTCCATTTACCTTGGGACGGTATAAAACATTGCGGGAGACCCTGGGAGGACGTTTTCTCCAAATGAAAGCAAAGATCTTCTTCTGTGTGGATTTCAAAATGTGAGAGGATAGATGTATCGGCAGACTAATGAATAAGTAGAGGAGACGAGGCAAGACATTCATCTTTAGAATCGCAATGCGACCCAGCCAAGAATGAGAATCTTGATACCATCGTAATAGGTCATCATCTAAACGCTTCAGGAGTGGCACATAATTCAAATGGAAGAGTTGATCCACCTGAGTGCTGAGATATACTCCTAAGTATTTTAAAGGCTTAGTAGTCCACCGGAAAGGCAGTTGATATTGTAGCCGACGTTCTTCATCAGGTGAAATGTGTATTGGAAGAATCTCAGATTTGTCTAAGTTTACTTTGTAGCTGGAGACTGCACTGAATTTTTGAATGGCCCCGAGCACCGATGGCAGCGACGTACTCGGTTGCGTAAGCGTAAACAGGACATCATCAGCAAATAGATTCATTTTATATTGTTGATCGCCCAGAAGTACTCCCTGCACCCCCACGTCAGAGCGAATCGCCGAAGTAAAGGGTTCAAGGAAAAGTGCAAATAGAAGAGGGGAGAGTGGGCACCCCTGACGCGTTCCTCTAGCAATAGGAAAATTGGCCCCATATCCTCCATTGACCTTAACGCACGCAGCTGGATCCTGATATAGTTGTTGTAGCCATCGGAGGAAGCCTTCACCAAAGCCCATTTTAGTTAAGGTACAAAATAAGAATGGCCAGTGCACCATGTCGAACGCTTTTTCAGCGTCCACTGCTAGTAGCGCCCCAGGTACTCTCTCCTTACGAATCCACCAGATGAGATCGATGGTGCGGCGTATATTATCCGCCGCCGAACGGTTAGGGATAAATCCTGCTTGATCGGGGTGTACCAATTCCGGAAGAAAGAGGTTGAGTCGCTCCGCCAGAATGCGGGCCAGCAGCTTGAGATCCAAGTTGATCAAGGAGATGGGTCGGTAAGAACCACACAGGGATGGGTCCTTCCCCGGTTTGGCGATAATGGTGATGCCTGCAGTGTTGGAATGTGGGCCGAGAGACGCATTAGACCGCAAAGCATTGAATGCTGACACCAAGTGCGGTGCGAGAACCGAGGAGAAGGTTTTGTAGTATTTGCCAGTAAGGCCATCTAAGCCTGGTGCCTTGCCCGGCTTAAGAGATTTAATGGCGTGTTGCACTTCCACCAGAGTAATCGGCCCATCCAATCTTTGCTGTTGGATAGGCGTCAAGGCAGGCAACTCCACAGTGTTCAGGTAGTGATCAATCTCTTCAGAAGTAATATCCGTGCGTGCAGCATATAGGGAGGAGTAAAATTGAGTGAAACAATCACTAATGTCCTCAGAATTGGTCTTCATCTCACCTTGAGCATTCTTGATCTTAGCAATATTATTGCGAAAAAGTGTTTTCTTGAGGCGTCGTGCGAGGAGACGGCCCGCTTTATTCCCGCCTTCAAAATAGAGTTGTTTAGTGATGTTTAAGGCATGGGCGATACTGTCCGCATCCAGTTTTTGAAGCTCAAGCCTGGCTTCAGTTAGCTGCTTGTAAATAGTAGACGTGGGGTTATGCATGTGCTTCTTGGAAAGATCCTTGACTGTTTGGAGTAGCAGATTTCTCTTCTCACCTTTGCGTTTTTTGCAGTAAGAGGCTCGGGAGATAAATTTGCCTCGGATATACGCTTTGGAACAATCCCATATCGTGACGGCTGACGTCTCTTGTGGATTCTGATTTTGAAAATATTCTAATAGTAATTGCTCAACCTTCTTGACATAATCCTCGTCCTCCAATAATTGCTCATTAAGTCGCCAATAGTGAACTCCCCGTGTCACATCTGGGATGTTGAAATCCACCCACACTGGGGCATGGTCCGACCAAGTGATTGGTTCTATTTCCACTCTATTGACATGATTTTGCAAACTTTTATCAACCAGAATGTAATCAATGCGTGTATAGACTGAGTGAGGATGAGAATAGAATGTGTATTGGCGTGACTGTGGATTTCGCTGTCTCCAAATGTCCACCACATTCCAGGTATCCATTAGACAGAGGAGTAATTTGCGAGCTGCTTTAGTGGTAGAAGCTCCAGCCCTGGAGGTGTCTAGATGTGGTTTAAGTGAGAAATTAAAATCCCCCCCGATTAATACATGATGATTTTCCGCCTGAGTCAGCTGGTCTTGTTAGTTGGCGCAAAAAAGGGACCTGTGTAGTATTGGGAGCATAGATATTGACAAGCGTAAAGAATTCAGTCCCAATCCGTATAGTAAGTAGCAACATACGTCCTTCTGGATCTGCATATTTGTAAAGCACTTCGTGTGTCACTGATGCGGAAATAAGTATCGCCACTCCTGTATACTTAGCTCGGACAGAGCTGGAAGTGAAGTACTGACTCGGAAATCTGGAATGACGAAGCAATTTCTCGTGTCTCCCTTTCAGATGAGTCTCCTGAAGCATTACTATGTCGGTATGGAGACTCCCGAGCTCCTGAAATAAGAGTTGCCGCTTCCGGTATGTCTGCAATCCCTTTACATTCAAAGATAGTAGTCTAACCATAATTCAGAAAAAGAAAAACACGAAGTAGACATAAAAAGGTTCGTCCTATGATCTTGTACAGAAGAGAAACATTTGTAAAGAAATGAACATTCATTAATGCCTGATCCAAATGGTGAGACCCCAAGGTAAACCATCGATCTGCCCAACCCATCCGGCAGATCAGCCTCCTACGCGGGGCATTAGTGCACATGAGAAGAGGCGTGCGACCGTCTCGATCCCCCCCCCCCCCCCAAACCCCCCCCCATCACTCAGAACCTTAGGAGTTAAGAAAACACCCATATCCAGCAGTACTATATAGCAAAAAATATAAAGACATTGCTCGTTCTTCAGCATTACCAGTGAAAACGGCTATTTATAACAGAAACAGAATGTACAACATGCAAAAACCTGGAATAAAGTTATAATCGTCTCTTGTAATGGGCATTCAGCCCTGTTCACTCAAAGACGCACTGCGTTCCTCTGGTTGGCGACGAAGGCGACGGCGGCCATTTGTTGCTCTCTGCCAGCGAGCAGGAAAGTCTCTGGGCGGCAAGATGGCGGTTTTCGCGGGCAATGTGAAGGAGAAAGGGATCCCCGCCTTTTTAAATACCTCCACTGCCTCCTCCAGCGATTTAGTGCGGTAAGTGACTCCTTGTTGCGCAAATGAAAGACCGAAGGGAAAAGTCCACCTATATCGAACTTGAGCGTCTCGCAGAGCTCGTGTCGCGTCGCGCATCTCGTATCTTTTTTTTAAGGTTGTTGGGGCCAAATCTTGGTAAACAGCTATAGTAAGGCCTTCCCATGGCCACTCCGCCTGCTGCCGGGTAACGGAGTAAATCAGGGCTTTCTGTGAATAGTCCCGAAGGCAAAAGATGATATCCCTTGCTTTATTGTCCGCTTGGGGGCCGAGTGCCCTATGGGCCCTGTCGATCGCCACGTGCGTGGGGCAGTCAACTGCGTCCCGGGATGCGTCAGCGTTCGCTTTGCTCAAGAAAAAGAGGCAAATTTTCTTCACTACCTCCTCCGAATCTTTGTAGATTTCCGACTCTGGAACGCCTCGAATTCTTAAATTGTTTCGCCGAAGACGATTTTCCATGTCTTCTAATTTGTCATGAATCGTTGCGTTATCCGCTTGTAAGGTCTGGCACTGTGCAGTGCAGGACGCCATTGTAATTGCTTGACCATCGAGCGACTGTTCTAAGTCATCGACTCTGTTACCTAATGCAGCCATATCTTCTCTAATATCCGCCATCGAAGCCAGCAACTCACTGCGATGTGTCTGTAGATCGGCCTGTATCTCCATAAACCAACCCCGAAGCTCTTCTCTGCTAAGACTGTCGGTAAGAATCAAGCTGGGGCCTGCTTCTGAGACGGAATCCCCGAGTTCGGCGTTCTCGGGCGGGTCCTTCTCCGGCGGTTCACGCTGCTGCAGCGGCTCTGCAGGTTGCTTTTGAAATCCGTAGTGTTTGAGATCCGCCGTTTTCCTCTTGGTAGCCATCTGAACGAGTTTAGTAAATGAAATTCAGTAAGAAAATGCGTTGGTTACCTTCCTAAACGCTGAATATTGGGGCTTGGAGGGTTCTAAGCGGGGAGCTCAGCAATCACACGTCCATTCACCACGCGCGCCAAACAGCGCCCCCAGTTTACTGGATTTTTTAAAATAATTTATAGTTTACTGGATTTTACCAGTTCCTTTACGCACATCAACAAGTTTGGTACTAAGCAGTCCTATCTCTTTCACCTTTTACCTTTCCATTCTGCATTCACTGTTTCACCCAGAAGACTCAGCTTCATGTCACAGTTTCTCATCCTTGCTCTTGCTTGTGTCCAGGAAACAAGCTAATGCCTGTTAATCCCTACTATCAAGCACATTGTCTTATGGCATTTGACTTTTTCAAGTAAAAACGGACATTATTTAAAACTAATTCCCTTTCCATGCGTTAAGGCCTTATCCCATGTGAAAAGCAAAGTTAATGCATGCGATAAGACCTTAATGCATGTGAAAATGCCTTTAACACATGTGATAGCACCATATTGTATGATGTGATGCAAATCTGAAAAAGAGGGGGAGGGTTTAGTGAAGCCCTATTGCATGGCTTTAATGCTGATTTGAGCTGCAATATTTTCAGTAGTGTTAAACTGTGTGGTAGCTTTATCACCCGTTGTGATGTTTTTTGTAGATATGAGAGAGAGAGAAAGAGAGAGAGAGAGAACACCTAGCCATAATAATGGCTCACTAGACAGGTATTTATATCCTTATGGGAAGCCCACCTAGTAACTCGAGGTGAGGTTTAGGTATTAGTGTAGGTCATTCAGCGGCGATCCGGAACCCCCGCTGAATGACCTCCTGCAGCCGATCTCCTGCCGGCGCCATTTTCCGTACGAAAACGATTCGCGGCAAGAAATCGCTCCCGGAACCCCGCTGGACTCCCAGGAAACTTTTGGCCAGCTTGGGGGGGCCTCCTGACCCCCACAAGACTTGCCAAAAGTCCAGCGGGGGTCCGGAACGACCTCCTCCGTCAAATCGTTTTTGTCTATGGCCGCCACCATTTTGCGGCGGCCATTTTGAAAAATGGCGCCGGCTGAAGACAACACAATTCTATTGAGGGGGCCGTTCCGGACCGCCGCCGTTCTGGACCACCGCCAGATCCCCGAGGTAATTTAAAGCATTTGGGGGGGGGGGGGTTCGGGAGGGTGGGGGATTTAATTTAAAGGGTCGGGGTGGGTTTTAGGGGGTTTAGTGTGCCGGCTCATGATTTTAACGATTTTTCACGATAGTTTACACACCCAAACGGCAACAATACAATTCCCTCCCCCTCCCAGCCGAAATCGATCATTAAGAC
The DNA here is from genome assembly GCF_901001135.1 of Rhinatrema bivittatum. Classification (NCBI taxonomy): domain Eukaryota; kingdom Metazoa; phylum Chordata; class Amphibia; order Gymnophiona; family Rhinatrematidae; genus Rhinatrema; species Rhinatrema bivittatum. The sequence goes on along the minus strand of NC_042630.1, from coordinate 44,772,800 downwards.
GATCGAGGACACGATTCACATCCCTAATATTTAGTGCATTTTGATAAATCCAGGCATTTATTTCTTATACAAATCTTGATCTTTAATTTGCACCTCCATCATTCCCTAATTTTTATGCCAAAGCTCAGAATGAGTGGCCCTCACTCATTTCAGAAGTGTCATCATTATTTCAAAGCATAGAAAATGGGGTTATAAGCTCCAATTGGTCTAATATTCATGAAATGCTCCAGTGATTCTTATTTAAGTAGAAGGGAGGACAGTTGACATAGGGCCTGAATTATTAAGCTTTCTTTCCCATAGGCAGAATGGAAGTAAAGCCCTAGTAAACCAGGCCCCTAGCCAGAAGCAGATGGTACAGTGGTGGAGCTCCTCAAGCTATTTTGCTGTAACACGTGCTGAACAGTTATGTGGGAAAGTGTGAGATAAATAAATATTATCATTGTATCTATAACTCTGTCACTGCCGCAGACTATAAAACTGTCAAGACTAGTCTCGCAGGCCCTGGTGCTCCTACTTCCTGCTCCCCTCTAGACTTTTGTCATGTATAATGGTGCTCCTCCCACCACATGCATGCTAATCTGTCTGCCTCACATACCCCTGAAGGTTTCTATTTTCAGGGCCTGAAATTACTGATGCCATCCTGCTTCAGAAAGCTTAATCCAGGCTCCTGCTGTTCTGATAGCTTCCGCTTCAGGTTCTTGTGACCTCAGGTAAATCACTTTACCCTCTAATGACTCAGGTACAGACTTAAAGGTGAAGTTTAGAAGCCAGGCAACTGCATTAATTAGGGGATATGGGAATAAATTGGGTTCTCACATGCAGTGAGCAGATTTTAAAAGCTGGCGAGATACACTCATACCTCCCGCAGCTCGCAGATGTAGAAAATGTTAAAAAAAAGGGGTGGGGCACAGGCTTTTCGGGCATGAACCTGAGATGTGCACGTAAATACTTACGTGATCCGTTACACGCCGAGGCTCCCTGCCACGTAACTTTGCTTCTGCTATGGATGATGTGAATGTTAAAAAATAAAGATTAATAAGCAGATGAGTGGGGTTTTAGGGGTCAGGGTTAACTGGGGGAGTGCAGGATATTAAACCAGGGGGAGGGAGGGGTGTTGAGAACCTGTATTTTTTATTTTTTTTTATCTTTATGCATTTCAAAAATTATACATATTATAACAATGTGAGGAAATTAAGGGTGATACATCAACAGAGAATAAAGAATTAATACATTTCCAACATCATCTTATAGGATCATTATAATACCCTATTTATGCCCACCCTAAAAATAAAGGAATGCATGGGGAGACAGTAGCCTCATACATGGAGCGAAAAAAATAGGAAATAAAGAAAAAAGAAAATACTAAGATAGCCTACTCATTGCCTAATGTACTGATCAGGTCACATTTGGGTGAGCATCCAAAAAGAATTTTAACTGCGAAGGTACAAAGAAAATGTAATCATTACCCTGATATTTTATATAACGTTTACATGGATACCGAACAGTAAATTTGGAACATATCTTTAATGCCTCTGGTCTCAAACTTAGAAATTTCCTTCGCCTGTCTTGAGTGACTTTAGTGATATCGGGGTACACCCACACCTTTTGACCATAGAATAATTCTGCACTGTTTCTAAAATACATTCGAAATGTGTTGTTCTTCTCAGCTAGAAAGGCAAAAGTCACTAATAATACTCCTCTTTTAGTGATTATTTCTTCTTGAGATAGTTCCAAAAAATCAGTCACATTCAACTGTTCTTCCACATTTCCTTGATCATTCCCAGCTTTCCTTTGCGGCAAGAAATATGCCTTAGTAACTAATGGGAGTGCCTGCTTCGGTATCTTTAACTTTTCAGTTAAATAATTTTTAAATAGTTCCACAGGTGATATCTGAGGTATAATGGGAAAATTCACAACTCTTATATTTGTGCTCCTTAAAGAATTTTCTATATTTTCCAGTTTTTTTTGTTTTGGACATTTTCAGGTTGGATTATATTTTGTTGATTTTTCTCAATCTGTTTCACTTTCTCTTCCATTTCCAAAACAGCTTTTTCCTGTTTGTTTATTCTCTCTTCATTATACCGACTATTTTTATTTATTTCAAAAGCAGACCTTGACAAACCAATAAAAAATTAATTTTTTATTGTAAAAAAAAATTAATTACTGTAAAAAAAAATTAATCCCACTAACTTCACACGCAGTCACACCTAATTTTTATTATACTTCACAACAATATCATATCTGATCATTTTTCTACACACCTATATTTTATATTTTATAATATTATACATATTTATTAATTGATACAGCTGGTTAAAATGCTAATAGTCGTTCTACAATTCCTCCCCTTTCATATCCAAGTTATTTTTCCATGTTTTTTGTAACTTTCTCACATCCAAAATATTGTTATAATATTTGTTAAGTTTCTTACTATATTTGTTGTTGTATTGGGAAATGTTCTTTACTTTGTTACTCTCTGTCTTTACTCACATTGTTAATTGTAAACCGGGTTGATGTGATTCCGATCATGAAACTCGGTATAATAAAAATAATAAATAAATAAATAAATAAATAAATAATCGCATTTTCAATTAAAGCTAATGTCTCCCATAAAGTTTCCATTGATATTTTTGCAGGTTTTATCAGGAAAGGTCTTACTTGGATCTGTTCACCTCTTCATGTGGCCTCAGTATCATTGTCCCGGATCGCTCCCAACATCGGCTCAGCAGGATTACTCTGTTCTCGAAGTGGGGGTAGGTAAGACCCCTGTGGAGGGACCAAAGTTCTCTCCAACCGCTCGCTTTCCTTTTCCCCTCCTCGGTTTCCTCCTTGGCAGCTCTCCTTCTGGGCTTTCAGCTCAGCGGGGCTGTCCAAAGACGCTGAAGATGAATTCTCTCCTGCGATTCTCGACCGTTGGGGTGGGGACGGCATCACAGGTGCGCCGGGACTCAGCGATATCTCTTCGGCCAATATCGGAGAGGCTCGCTCTGCTTCTCCGATTACCGCGGCCCTTGCTCCCGGCTCCATCAGCGAAGATTCAAAAAACTTTTCAATAGTAGGTTGTTGAGAACTCAGACTTTCAGATACTGCTAGGCTTTCACGAAGCCTAGCTTTTCTCTTGGTGTGAGGCATGAAATTAGATGGTAATAACCCGAAAGTCAGGAAACAAAAATATAGCTGCAATAGGGAAAGCTTTCCGCACCTCTTAGTCGGTCGCCATCTTGGCCACTCCCCTCGAGAACCTGTCTCTTAATTGGGTGAACAGTACATGAACTGGTAAAACTGGGAATAGTGTTGGTGTGTATGCCTTTTAAAATCCCCAAATAATTTGCTAGAAGGCAGGATTTGCGCACCCATGTTAGAGTTGCAACTGGCTCCATATTTTCAGGACAGGTAGGTGCAGTCCTGGTTTTATCGCAATGCATGCTGGGACTTATTCTGATTTCTCTATTGCATTCCCTAAGGAAAGCAAGACTATAAGTACCTGCATGCAGAAGAGTAAAATCAGGATAGGATCAACCTGTCCTGAAGATCTGGCGCCAGGTGGCAACCCTAACTCATATGCACGATCACTTAAAATGTGCTGCACAGGAGCACGCGGCCAGGCTATTTTATAACATGCATATGTATACACGCCCAAATTATAAAATAGCTGCGCCCCTGGGCACTGACGATGCATGCGCGCACCTGTGCACCTATGCGCCGGTTTGAAAGTTACTGTCCCTGATTATAAGCCTTCTGGGGATAGGGAAATACCTACAGTATCTGAACATAATCCACTTTGAAGATCTGAAAGGCAGAATATAAACAAATATAATAAATAAATCTACCATTTCAGTGCCAAGCTTTAGGTCACTGCTGCCTCCATAGACTGCTCTCCTCACTAGTGAGGATTGTCCTGCCGATTTACATCTGCCTGGATTAACCTTCTGAAACATAGAGCCTGCCACCTTCTGCCCATTATTCTTCAGCTCTAAAGATTAACTATTATTTTATGATCCCATTTCTTTTTCTGGTAGTTCCCACCCCACCTCCATTTCCTCACAAGCAATAGTTCTATTGAAATATTTTTTTCTTTCATTCCCTGGGAGTGTTCCTATGGATCAGGGCAATGGCAGACAGCTCCCTGCAGTTCAGATGTGTTTAGGGTCTGAAACTATCAATACTCTGCATAAGGATTTCTTCAGGGCCACTTTTAACTCTTTGCTTCTCAAGCTATAAATGAGCGGGTTTAACAGAGGGAGAGTGACTACATACAATGCAGTAGGCAGTTTATTTGATGTTTTAGAATCTCCTGAGCTGGGCTGCATATAAACGCCTAGTATAGTCCCATATGACAAAATGATGACTGTGAGGTGGGAGGAGCAGGTGGAGAAGGCCTTGCTTTTCCCCTCTCTAGAACGGATTTTCAGGATGGTGGAGATGATAAACACGTAGGATGTCAGGGTGAGGAGAAATGGGGTGAAGCCTGAAAACACCGACTCTGTATAATTCATAGGTTCAATGATTGAGGTGTCTGAGCAGGAAAGTTTCAGCAGTGCTGTGAAGTCACAGAAGAAGTGATTGATTACATTGGAGTCACAGAAAGAAAATTGAGATGTAATGACTGTGAGTGGCAATGTGTATGTTAAACCTGCAAGCCATGAGACAGCTGCCAGAAGAGCACAGACCCTCTTATTCATGACAATGGTGTAACGCAGTGGGTTGCATATCGCAGCATAACGGTCATAGGCCATGGCAGTGAGAAGCAGAAATTCTATCTCTACACAAACGGGAAAACAATACATCTGTATAAAACATTCAGTGAAAGATATGATATTACTCTGTATCAGGAGGATGGCCAGTAATTTTGGCACAGTGACTGTCATGGAAGAGATGTCAAGGATAGACAGGTTTACCAAGAAGAAATACATGGGGGTGTGTAGGTGATGATCAGCACATACTATGCAGATAATGAGGAGATTCCCCAGCATGGCCATCAGGTAGAGGAGTGAGAAGAGAGCGAAAAGAGGAAGCTGCAGCTCCGGGAACTCCGAGAACCCCAGAAGCAGGAATTCTGTCACTCCCGTGTGGTTTCCCATTTCTCTGAAGTTATGCACCACGGTGTGCTGAAACAATTGAAAAGAAGCAGAATGAGGGGAAAGTGAATAGAGATTAGGCATCCTTGAGAGCAAAAAAAAAAAAAAAAAAAGTGTTCTCAAGCTGAGGATCTTATAAGTGACCTATCCAGAGGCAATAATGCCTCCTTTCTCCTACTAATAATACCTCTACTTAGGCATTCAGTCACACTGCTAGCTTTGCCAGATGCTTTGTTACTTTAACTGGCTATTTTGAGCTCATTTGTCATAATGATACCTAGGTCTCATTCCTATTCGTTTGCAGTTTTTGACCTTCTAAATGATGCATGGCTAACTGAGTTTTTGCACCTGAGGAAGGTGATTTTCAAAGGAGTTATGCATGTAAATTTAACATACTATCATAGCAATTTTCAAAAGCCATTTACTCGAGTAAATCCTATGGATAACTCAATGGCATATAAAGATGAATTTTAAAAGCCCGGCATGTTCCCAGATCAGTAGATACATGCACATGTTGGGCTGGCATGCGCCCACCCTATTTTAAAAGCCATCAAGGTGTATGTGGTTCTCCTCTTATGCGCACATCTCACGTGGCTGTCAAAAGGGGCAGAGTGTGGGCAGGGCCTGGGCTGACCATGGATATTCTGGGGCAGGGAATGTGAAGAGACAAGAGATATGCAGGTATCTATTTACACGTCTGGGCATGTGCCCAGGTCTAGTGCAGCATAGGGACCAGGTATAAGTTTAAGAAACCCCAAAATACCCATAACTGAGGGATTTAAAAGGTCTAGGGTAACTGGGGGAGAGTAAGTTATTAAACTAGGGGGATAGGGAGGACCTAGCTCCTAAATGGGTAACTGGTAGATGAACTGGTGAAAATGGAAATGATGTGGGTGCGTGCTCTTTATAAAATACCCTCACTTATGAGGTAGAATTGGGAATTGCGCACCTACATGGTCGCCCACTTAAAATTGGGTGAACATTAATGCACGCACAGGCTATTTTATAATGGGGTAGATTTTAAAAGAAGCGCGATCAGCCTACTTTGCTTGCGCATCAGACTCAAGCAAAAGTACGCTGGATTTTAGTAGATACGCGCGGAGCCGCGCGTATCGGCTAAAATCCTGGATCGGCGCGCGCAAGGCTATCGATTCGTATAGCCTGCGCGCGCCGAGCCGCGCAGCCTACCCCCGTTCCCTCCTAGGCCGCTCCGAAATCGGAGCGGCCTAGAAGGGAACTTTCCTTTGCCCTCCCCTCACCTTCCCCTCCCTTCCCCTACCTAACCCACCCGCCCGGCCCTGTCTAAACCCCCATCCTACCTTTGTCTGGGGATTTACGCCTCCCGGAGGGAGGCGTAAATCCCCGCGCGCGAGCGGGACTCCTGCGCGCCGGGCCGCGACCTGGGGGCGGGTACGGAGGGCACGGCCACGCCCCCGGGCCGTAGCCACGCCCCCGTACCCGCCCCCAAAACGCTGCCGACACGCCCCCGAAACGCTGCGACAACCGGGCCCGCCCCCCGACACGCCCCCCTCCGAGAACCCCGGGACTTACGCGAGTCCCGGGGCTCTGCGCGCGCTGGGAGGCCTATGTAAAATAGGCTTCCCGGCGCGCAGGGCCCTGCTCGCGTAAATCCGCCCGGTTTTGGGCGGATTTACGCGAGCAGGGCTCTGAAAATCCGCCCCAATGTGCACATATGTGTGTGTATATTATAAATGGCCCTGTCCCCAGGCACATGCTGGCGCACATGTGGTGATGTGCGCCCATGCGCAGATATTTATTTATTTTTAATTATTTAAATTATTTCTATACCATTTTAGCAATTACATAATTGATCAAAGCGGTTTACATAATCAAATAAAAATAAAACAACTAAAAATAAATAAAAATCAAACAGTTGCACATAAGAAATTCACTAATTACTTTCCATCTTTGTTTAAACATAAATTAAATAGTAAAAAATCAAGTAGTTAAAATAAAGTAAAAGATAAAACAAAAAATAGTGAAAGTTAGTGAAAAATACAATTCATTTCAAATCCCTATGCTAGTTTTATTTGCTTCCTTTATAACTAAAAACATAATACTCTTTACTTAACTCAAGTGCAGGAGGAAAAAAATGAAGACTACAAAAAGCTGAAAACAAATTCTAAAAAAGAAACAGAGGCCTACTCCAATCTGATTCACAAAAACCTATTGGCCTGTTGAGCCAAATGCCTCTATAAAGAGGTATGTTTTTAATGATTTTTTAAATTCTTTATGTTGATATTAATCTTAAGGCATTTGGCAGTGAGTTCCACATAATGGGACCCGCTACTGAAAAAGCCCTTTGTCTTGTTGTATGAAGTCTGGCTAACCGAACTGAAGGAATTTCTAAAAGATTCATATTGGTGGATCTTAATTGTCTTGTAGGTTTATAAAGCCGTAAAGATGTGCACAGCCAGATATTGTCCTGATTATTTAATAAAGTATGTATTAAAGATATGAAAATTACCGTCATATTGTAGTAATTCTCAAAAGCCCACTTACTCGAGTAAATGCTTTTTAAAATTAGGCCCCAAATTCAAAGTGTTGTAATTTTTCCACATTTAAGTAATTTTTTCCAAACCCTTCCAAACTTTTTCTTTTCTCTCATTTCTCCACACCTTTAACTGTGTCTACTGTGTTACATTCCTTTTTTTTCCTGTTTTATGTATAACTTTCACTTTTGTAAAAAAAAAAAGTCCAGGATAGGAAACACTATCAAAATAACAAATAATCCTTCCAAAATAATTAGCGCCAACACAAACTATATATAAAAAAATGTTCAAAGATTTTTTTTTCTTTCAATTTTTTAAAAAAGGTTGCAAAAGCATCATATCAGCAGGCATCATCTGTTGATGCAAATTTAATTGATTTTTTTTTTTAATCATCGATCTATCCACCACCAACCTTTCCAAAATGTTAACCAATTTTTTAGTGTTAATATAAGTGAAAAAAATAATTTATTTTAGATAACCATCAGAGTGCCCATCTGGACTGCACAAATTGTTTCTTGAAATGAGAAGGAACGTCATCTCCACGTAGTTCAGGTTTTGGAAGTTATCAAACTTCCTATCTCAAGGAACCAGTCTGAATCTTCCCTCCGGGTAATTGACATGTAGCGTCACAAAAAGATTTATAATCTACAGGATGTTTTGTTCATCCACATCCACATGTGATATTAATTCATTTATAGTTCACGTTGGTGCTAACATTCACATTTTACATTTACATTACCGGCATTAGTGGCATGGGATCTATTTAATGTTTGGGTACTTGCCAGGTACTTGTAGCCTGGATTGGCCACTGTTGGAAACAGGATGCTGGGCTTGATGGACCCTTGGTCTGACCCAGTATGGCATGTTCTTCTGTTCTTCTGTTCTTATGTAACAACTGGATAAATAAAGAAATAAAATGAATGTCCAAAAGGAGAAACAAATGTCAACATAGATAGAAATCCACCATTTGAAAGGAGAGAGAAAAAAGAAAAATGGAAAGCAAAACATTCCTGTTAGAATTGAAATCCAGACCAGGAAAGAAAGAAATTGAATCTTCCAAAGATGACCGTGAACCTCATCTTGTCCCCTCCACCCCCACTGCCCCAGAAGTTAATGATTTGTGATCTTGCATTAATATCTCTAACCGATCATGATAAGAAAAAATAACTATGCTGCTCCCAGGCAATCATGCAGGGTTTTAAAGCCGTCTCTGCAATTGCCTGCAAACAAGCATTATTTTCCCTTCAGTCCCCCAGCAGGGGCACTTATAAAGGCATCAGAAATAAGTGGTTTCAGTATCAAGCTCTCAGGAACCTGACGATCACTTTGCCCTCAGTATTCTGGACTCCATCAATCACCATCTTCTGTGCCCTGCCTGTCAAACACTTCCTCACCAAACTTGCAACCCTTTCACCCAGACTTGTACCTTACTTATTAGCATTTAATGTGGAACGGTGTCAGAATCCTTACTGTAGTCCAGTTGGGCAACATCTGCCTCATCTCCCTGATCCATCATTTTTGTTAGCTCTTGAAATAATTCATCCAAGCTCATCTGGCAAAAGCCTCTTCTTGTCTGCCGTACTGTACTCTATTCATTTTAAGATACTGTCCTATCATTTTCTTGGCAGCTTTTTAAATGTTTTCCTCATTACTGGCATTTGACTAACCTCCTCCCTGTTTCTGCTTTTGTGTAATAGAATCCCATCTGTTCTCTCCCAGTCCCTCGGAACTTCCACGGTCTTCATTCTAGAGCTTATTAAGTATTCCCGGGCATAGACTACCGAATCCCATGCCTTTATCCACCCTTGCAAATTCAAATAATTATTTCTCTTCTGTAAATTGCTTCATAACAAGGTCACATTTTGCCATGCTGTTTCCCATCTTCCATCCACCATCTTCCCCTTTTGTAACTGCCAAGCATAAATACTTTATTTAAGATTTCTGATTTTGCAGTTACCCAATTTCACACTCTCAGGGTCATAGAAAGATGGTTGCATGGTGATAGATACAAAGAGACATAGGGCCTCATTTTCTAAAGTATCGCAGGCCTGCTATACTTTAGGTAATGAGGGGCGGGGGGCCGAAACGGGGGGCAGTCCTGCACTAGCCGGCAGCGATCGCACCGCGGCGGTGCGATCACTGCCGGTTTCACACCGAATAGCGCCACCATAGAAAGTGTAGTTATTGGGCACGAAATAGGACGCAAAAAGGCCCTTACCTTTTCGTCGTCCGCGGCATCTTCGCGGAGTCAGCCCTGGTGACACCCCGACTCCTCCTCTTTCAGGGCCGACTCCGCCCCCATCTTGGTATCGCACGTGATAAGGGACTTTTCGCGTGTGAAACATCCCTTATCGCGTGCGATCCGTCTGGTAAATGACCCCCATAGTCACCATATTCCCTCAATGCTCACACATATGCAGTTATATTTTGCACCTTTTGCATTTATGCTGGGTTTTATCCTTCTTTTAATAATGCTACATCAATAAAATAAAGCTATTGTAAAAAAAAGATTTGTATTTATTTTTATTACAAATGTATTCAAAGTATTGATGTTAGTAAATAACTGAAAAAGTTCAGTTGGCAGTTCCATTAAGCCACTAAAGGCAATATTTTTATTCACCTTTTAAAATGGATAAAAATAGCATGAATGTGTGAAATTTAGGTAAATGGACTTTAAGCTGCCTTGAATTACATGCATCCTTTTCCTAATGTGCATAACATTAATCAGAGATGTTCTGTGGGCATTTGTTAGATGTACTTACATGTTATGTATTTTAAATGATATGCCTAATTCTACCAGTATAACAGCCTGGTTTTCATTTTTCGTTTAGCTGGTAATTGTTTTTTAAAAATCAATACTTGGTAAAGGCTGAAAAACATGCATATACCTTAGGTGCCTTATTTGTTTAAAAAGAAAAATTATAGATAATGCAATGGAATGGTTGCTTTTCAGTTATGCATCATTTGAAATTAAATAAAGACTGTGATATTGAAATCTGGACAAGTTTTCTTTTTTGCATGACAAGATCTTTGTTTCCACAACCATAAGGCTCAATTTATTAAAGCTCTATCCCCATTCTGTGTTGATAGGAAAAAAGGCCCATAATCTTGGTTGTATACTTCTTATTTCAGGGGATTTCAATTACTGCAGGAACAGTGAGGCACAGTGTAACCTTCTGGTTTCTAAAGTGGTGATGTGTTTTGGCACTGTGTAGATCATTCATTTGCTCATTTGTGACCTGTCTTGAATTACATTTCAGATGCTACTATTCAAATCAAGATCCAGATGTATTGCTTATTTTGTGTGTGGATGTGTGTGGATGAGGAGCAGGGGAGGCAATTTATGTACTGCTAACCCCATAACATAAAAGCAGTAAATATTTTACTAATATATCTGTGGTCAACATAATAACTTGAGTTTAAATCTGGACCTGTGAGTCAGTCCAGAAATCATCTGGTTGCATAGATCTGACCTTAACATATTTGAAAAAAAACTGCAGTAAACTGCCCTCATCTAAAATTGCATAGAGAGCCTAGAAATACAAAATAAATCAATACAATTAAAAGCTAATCCTTACTTCTGTCTTACAATTATTCCAAAGAATAACATGAATAGCACATTCAGAATAAGAGATTTTGCCAATCTGTGTCTGAGGATTCATCATATTAGGGAACATTACTAAAAATTATCTAGTAAAGAAAAATCCGATCCCATCACTTACATTTTGAATGAATGGATTCTATGTATCTGGTGTAAAGAGCCTGATGAGCTAGGAGTATTTATGTGGTGGATTAATTCATTCGGGATATGATTTCTGGAGCCTGGACCCAATAGACCTTGTTAATTGTTTACTAATCTTAAAACCAGTTTTATGAAATTCCAAGGGTTTTCATCCATGAAATAATTGTGTATACATATTTTTAGTGTTCCATATTACATAGGTTTTATTGACTGATGCCTATTAGGACAGAATCAGTGACTGAGATGATTTGTTGGAGGAAACTGAGGAGCCACTGTCATCTGAGGGTGCTAGACAGACTGAGGTTGAGAGGGTCAGAGAGATTAAATTCTTGTGAGACCTGTAAGCATGAAGGTTTTCTGTATAATAAACTGTAAACTGCACCCATGGGATAAATTCAGCAAATGGTCGACAATAGGAAAAATAATTTTTGCAGGAAAGTCCATGCAATCACTGACACCTCTTATTTCTGTGAGCAGATTTCTGTTGAAAAAGTATGTATGAAGATATGAAAATGCAGTTTGTGCATTCCATTTTTCTTGCCCGACCTAGGCACACCCTCAAGATTGCAGCCTCCTCCTGTGGTTTGTCTGTTCTGTAGAATACATAGACTTTTAGAACCACTGAGGGGTGATAATTATCAGATGGTCAATCAATGCAGGTAAAACACTTCCTATCCACATAAAGAACTTTGAAAATTGTTCTCCCTGTATCTTGTATCCTCATTGGGACCGTAACTTTTAAGCAGCCGCACAGGCGCACATATATTCACGTATGCCGGCTCGTGCCAGTGGAAGCAGACATTTTATAACATACGCACGTATATGCGCACATATGTGTGCACAATTTTACATGGCCGCGCACATATGTGCTCAAATGACGCTTCTACTGCATAAGTGGGAGGATTATAGTAGACATGAGCACTGGTGCAATTAAATTTTCCCAGTTCATTCCCAGTTCACCCAGGTAAAGGACAGGATTTACTAACCCCCTAATTTACTAGCCTCCCTTTTACCCTGTTAGTCCCAACCCTTCAAACCCCACTGACTAGCCTAGTTTATTTTATTACTTACACGCCATCCATAACAGTAGTAAAGTTATTCAGCAGGGGACACACTTGTACGCGTAAAACGTATCCGCTGGTTTCATTGATAAAATCCCGGAATGTCCATGCCCCTGCCCATACCACACCCATACTCCGCCTCTTTTATTGAAAAAAAAATGTTGGCGCATACCAGGAAATATGTGTATACTCAGGTGTCTTTTAAAAACCGCGCAGTGCATACTGTCCCAACTTCTGCATGTAGGGGCTCGTAGGGCTTTTAAAATTCACCCCTATGAGTTAAAGATATGTATATAGTGATTTTGCTGTTCTCAATTTTATGTAAGGGCCCTGCCCAAAAGTTAACCTGTTTGCAATGTTATATGTAAGGGTTCTGCCCAATGGTTCCTGTTTTACTGTAAACCGATACGATGTGTGAACGGCTATCGGTTTATAGAAAGACATAAATAAAATAAAAATAAATAAAATAAAGTACTGGCCAGAGATTAGACTTCCTTATACATTAGAGATGGGCCTCTAGCCACATCTGACCCATGGGAACTTTTAGTCCGGCCTGCAATAGTTATTTGAGTTCAAACCTGCAGCGATAACTGGTGTTATGGAATCATAATTGACATTGTCAATGCAGGTGGTGATGCACATGACTAGAAGCGACAAGGCATCAAGCTAATAACCACCAGTTTCTCACCAATCCTCATGGATAGACCCCCCCCCCTTCCTATTCCTCACTTAAATATCCAGGAATGAATCCCCTTCCCAGTCTGCAAACTTCTCCCCACCCTGACCGGATCCCCAACTTTGACCAACCCCGACTACACTAAGAGTTGCACGTACAAGCACATACACAACCTCACATTTCCCCTGAAATATTCTATAAGGCACACGCACTTCTCTACTTGTTTGCCTGTGAAGATGACATACAACCCCCCCCCCCAAGGACCCTTTATAGTCTATTCTGAAATCCAAGAAATGTCACAAGTGTCCCAGTCTGTACAAAGGACACATTTCTATGCTATCTAACTGGATAAGTAAAGATTCATCCATGTATACATGTGGTGATTTTCCCCTGCTTTGCTTTGCCACCTACAGAACAAGGATGTGCAAAGTAAATGGCTGCATTTTACCCATGCAACTTGTAGGCAGTGTTCAAAAGCATCTGCTTTTTCTTTACAAATTAGCCGCAAGGTCTGTAGGTAGAAATAGTGCCCACAGACCTTTAACCTCCATGGGTATTTCAAAATCCTCTAAGATGGTTAGAAGATTTATGGGGCAAAGGAGAATCAGAGGTCATCAATCCCCATTTTTTAAAATGCTACACTGCACCCAGAGTCTCAGGGAACCTTCTGGGCACAACTGGATCACCAAGGATTAAACAAACGTAATCTGTGGTTCAAGGGAAAAGTGAGAAAAAGGGCCTTAGGAGGGTGAGTATTTAATTTTTGGAGGTATCAACATAGAAATATAGGAATGACAGCAGAAAAAGGACCATCCAGTCTCCCAGCAAGCTTCCCATGGTAGTATCAGCCGTGCCGTGTAGGTTACCCCCCCCCCCCCCCCCATTTATCAGTCAATGCTGCCTGATGTGCTTTGCTTAAAGACTTGGCCATAGAAGCAGTCCTGTGTTTTTTCCTTAACATCTGTGCATCAATACCCCAGACTGTAAAAAATCAGGGCTTGTTTTGGTTGTTTCTGAATGCAAATTCCTATTTCCCTGCATCCCCCAGCCCACTCCTTTGAAGCAGTTGCATCAAAAGCATCAAGGCTTATTGATTAAAGGTAGCAATCCTATGGCGCTCACTCCCAAGCTTCTCATTTTAGTCATAAGCTTCCTGTGCAGGACCGTATCTAAAGTTTTGCTAAAATCCAAGTAGGTCACATTGAGAACTCTTTCTCAATCCCTCGGTGCCAGTTTCAAAATGGCGCCGATAGCCTTTGACCTACTATGTCACAGGGGCTACCGGGACTATTGGTCAGCCCCTGTCACATGGCCATTGGCACCATCTTGTGCTCCTACCATGTGACAGGGGCTGACCAATGGCACTGGTAGCCCCTGTGACATAGTGAGGGCAAAGGCGATCGGCGCCATTTTGAGTACTGGCATCCGACGGCTGGTGTGCAGGAGGTCACTCCCGGACCCCCGCTGGACTTTTGGCAAGTCTTGTGAGGGTCAGGAGTGTCCCCCAAGACTTTCCAAAAGTCCCTGGTGGTCCAGTGTGGGTCCGGGAGCGACCTCCTGCACTCAGACCATCGACTGCCAGTAATCAAAATGGCGCTGACAGCCTTTTCCCATACTATGTCACAGGGGCTACCGGTGCCATTGGTCAGTCCCTGTCACATGGTAGGAGCACAAGATGGCGCCGATGGCCATGTGGCAGGAGCTGACCAATGGCACCGGTAGCCCCTGTTACATAGTTGGTCAAAGGCTATTGGCGCCATTTTGAAACCGGCACTGAGGGTGTGAGTGCAGGGGTTGGCTCCTGGACCCCCCCGCTGGACCACCAGGGAGTTTTGGTAAGTCTTGGGGGGGTCCGAAGAGTGGGGGGTTGTAGTTAATTTTAATTTTAGCGGGTAAACGAATAGAAATCGACGTATTAATGTATCAGGGTGCTATACGGCCGAATGCAACGTATCTGCCCCCCGACAAATCTGAATCCTGAATGCAACGTATGGCATCCCTCTGCACATCTGTAATGGTAACTAATAGTAACTAATTTTAGTAAGGTACGAATTAAGACATTGATCATTGTATTCTGTTTTATTTTGAAGTTTAACTTTGATGTATTGATATTTGCCAAATAAGTTGTTATATTGTAAACCGATATGATGGTAATAACCAAATATCGGTATAGAAAACTTTTTTAAAGTAAATAAATAAATAGACTATGCACTACATACACTCATATTTGCCACCATGTGCGGTTGTTTGAGAGTTTTATGAAATGAATATATGGTAAGGACTCTAAAGTCTGAGGTCTTCACCTACTTGCTGGATGGCTTCTGTATCATTGGAATGAAGGATTCAATGAGTTAGGAGTAAGTTAGCTGATGAACCCATTTGGGAGATGACTCCCTATGACACACACATTGCCCTTGCTGTGTGTATTTTGTATCTTTAGATTAACTCTTAGTGTGCCTACTGTTAAAGCTCTGGCAGTGGACCCTTGGTCCGAGGTAGAGTCAGCGCTACCTAGGAGAGTAACCCCTCTTAGGTCCCTACCGTCGGAAGGCGAGGCCTGGTGATGTAGACGTGGAATGAATACTTCACCCTGGAAGCTCACAATTCCCCCAGGAGGAGGCCGTAGGAACCCGGCCACTGGGACTTAGGAGACTCCCTGGAGACCGAAGAAGGCCTGGATGCAGGCGCCTCCTGCAGGTCGTGTAATCCAGATAGCTGGCGCCTCCAGCAGGTCGAAGTCGATTCAAGTGTAGATCTCCGGAGAATGGACCGAAGTCGGTCTGAGGGACTAAGCAAGAAGAATGGTCGGAAGCTGGTCCAGGGGTCGAAGCCAGAGATTGTTCGGAAGCTGGTCCAGGGGTCAAAGCCAGAGAATGGTCGGAAGCCGGTCCAGGGGTCGAAGCTAGAAGAAATCCGTCCAATGAGGGAAGAACCAGGAACAAGGACCAAGAAGAACAGGAACCAGATGAGCAGGCTGTGGACCAGGAACTCAAGGCACAGGAACACACAGGACCAAGATCCAAGATACCAAGGCAAGGTCTGAGGAGCAGACCTTACCTTAAACACAGGGCACCAGGAAGAAGTTCCAAAGAGGAGCCATGACCATTTCTTGTCATGACCCCTTTAAATCACCTCAGCAGCCACGCGCGTGGCTCTAGGAGGCCCGGTGGGGGCGGAGTCAGCAAAACGGTGGCCATCTTGGAATTGGCACAGCCACGAAGAGAACCACAGCGGTGGCTGCTGACTCCTGCGGGCGTCCCAGGAAGGGCCCGACGCCGAGGGTGAGTGACCGGCCCCAGTTGCGGACCGCCGCAGCCAGCGGCCGTAACACCTACAGCACCTGTGGATTTTTCTCTCTGTTTTTCATGGACAGGGGAATACTTCCTTCTCTTTGTGCTGTTGCCATCATCATTCCTATTGCTGAACTCTGCAATCAGCTGTTTGTGCATCGTTTTCCTTCCACAAATTGCTTATTGTTGGTTTTTGAATGGCTGAAAATTAATACTTTAGAAAAAAAGTTTTCTTCCTTTCTGGAAGATTGTATTTCATGGTTAGTGTACAGGTTCCTTTTGTTAATTTTCCCATTATTTGGTATTTAAAGGCATATCTGTGTTATAAAGTATTGTACAGGAGGGATCTTTCAGTGCAATATCTTTTAGAAATTATCTAATTCTTGTGGAAAAAGCTGAACATCTGGAATTTTTGTTTTCATTTTTCTTTTTTTAATAAAACATTTTTCTCATGCCCTAACTTACCTGTTCATAATGAGCACTTAATAATTGCCCTCTTCCAAAAGAGAGGAATCTATTTTACAGCTCCCTTTCAGGGCAGAGTTATGTCTAATGATCTCAAGGCATCTGAACAATGTGTTAACCAAGGCTAGAGAGTGGGAAATATAGAAGATAATATTACCAAGGGATGTGCATTCATTTTCAATGAATGCTCAATCCACAACTAATAGGTCCCTTTTCGTTGCATTCATGGGTCCGTGAAATGCATGGCGAATCCCCATGAATGCAACATATCATTAGTTTCATTCTTTAGTTTTGCTGTGTTTTAGTGGCCATTTGAAATAGAAGGCCATGTGAGAGTATCCACCAGGTGCAGATTGGCCTATCGGGGGATCGGGCTTCCCCTGATGGGCTGGACTAGCTGATCACATGGCCTCCTCTGCTCCTGATCACATTTGAGGGTGCTGGGCCGGAAAAATGAAGGCCGGCGTAGCCAGCCGCTGCCAGAGAGCAGGCCGGCAGGGCCAAAAAAAAGAAGATCAGTGCTGCTAGCTGCCACCGGAGATGAGCTGTTCCGCGGGGGCCTTTGTGTGTATATGTATTTGAGATCAGAAGGGTGCTTCTATGATTGTATGTGGGAAATGAATGGAGCTTCTGTGTGTGTGTGTGTATGTGAGAAGGAATGGAGATTCTATGTGTGTGTATGTGGTGTGTATGTGAGAAAGGAATGGTGCTTCTGGGTGTGTATGTGAGAAAGGAATGGTCCTTCTGTGTGTATGTATGTGAGAAAGGAATGGAGCTTCTGGGTGTGTATGTGAGAAAGGAATGGTCCTTCTGTGTGTATGTATGTGAGAAAGGAATGGAGCTTCTGTGTGTGGGTGTATGTGAGGAAGGAATGGTGCTTCTGTGGGTGAGGCAGGGAAGGTGCTTCATGTTTGTGAGATAGGGAGGGTGTTTCTGTATATGTGTGGTGTATATGTGAGTCAGGGAGGGTGCTTGTGTGTGTCAATGTGTGTGTGTGTGTGCGAGAGAGAGATGGAGCATGTTTTTGGCTGGCTTGTGGCTGTGAGAGAGGGCATATGTGTGATTGAGCATGTTTGTAAGTGAGATAGAAAATAATTTGGAATGGAATAAGGTAAGTTTCATACATATGAATGCATGCCTCCTCGGCCTTGCTTCAATTCTGTGGTGTAATCATAAACTTACCGACCTCCCAATCCCTTATGTTTGTGTATCTTCTTTATTTTAGTCAATTAATTTGTTAATAATAAAATTATTCATTACATAACGCAAACAGTGGCTTTTTGCTTATTTGCTTATTTTTGTATAAGACATTTATAATCAAAACGCCATTAATTCGCTATGAATTGATGTGAAAAGTCTGTGCTCAATGACTTTATATTATAATCTTCTTTCAAATGAAAAATTTTTTAGTTAGATAATGTCCATGATAAACGCCATGATAGTAAAGTATTGAAAACGTATGACTTATCTCCCAACACAGCTGTGTTTCGAAAAGTTGTCCTTTCTTCCTCAGGGGAGTTTGTATTCGTTTAGTGGAAAGCGCTCTCAAGTTCCGCCAGTTCTGCAGACTCTTCTCCTGGCCCGAATTTGAATGTTTCCTGCCTCAAAGTGGCAAACGCTGTTCAATGGCGTACTGGTTTCCTCGGCGTTCTTCTCATATTGGCTAACAATAATCCATGGCAATAGATGTTTCCTTCTCTTCAGGCTTAACAGCTCTGAATGACGGCGTTTTTTTTTGCGCTTCTCAATAAGCTTTATTTATAAAAATCAGCGGATCGCAGTCCCGCCAATGGTAAGAGGAACGTCTTGGATGTTACGTTACTCACAGTAGTAGTCTTACAGGTGTGTTTGAGAATAGGCTTGGGACAACGTATTACGTCTTGCGTTACTCGCGATGACACAGGTGTGTTTGATAATCAGCTGTGAATGACGCTCTACGTATTGCATTACTCGCAATGACAATGTTATCAATGTATTTGAAAATCAGCTGAGAACGACGTATTACGTTGTGTATCATCAACATTGAGTTTCTGTTTCAAGCGTGCTATAATCCGTGTGTACCAGCAGGGATGACCAACTTGGTTATTCCAATTGTTTAAATCAATGATGTCCACTCAATTTCTTCGTTCAATCCATGTGGAACTACCGTTTTTAACTTGAAGATCCAATGTTGTTCCTTATAATTTAAATTTCTCTTTTGATCTCCTCCTCGTTCATTATCATCTATTTTGTCCAAAATCGTCCATCTTAATTGTTGAAACTGGTGTTCTTTGGTGACACAATGGTCGACTATTGGAGCCTCCATTGTTTTGGTGTTAAGTTTTGATCTATGCTCTATCAACCTTGTTCTTATTGGCCTAGATGTCCTGCCCACATAGTTTTTTGGGCATGGGCATTGTATAAGATAGATCACATTTTTAGATGTGCAATCTGTATTTCTTTTCCTTTTTACAAGGTATCCTGTTACGGAATCCTTCCATTCATTGCCCTCAATGGTCATGCTACACATGTCACACCTTTGACATGCTCTGTGCTGTCCGCCATAATGGTCATCAATTTTCACGGTATCTGCATGAACCACTTTGTCTCTGATGTTAGACCCTCTCGTTGTGGCTATTAGCGGAAATTCCTCAAATTCTTCATGAATTGCTAATATTGGCCAATGTCTCCGAATGGAGGCTATAACAGATGCCGTCGCTGTACTTTGTGGTATGATACAAGTTAGTCTGTTCTGTTCTTTTTTATTCTGATACTGTAACAGTTGATCGCGGTCTGAAAATTTGGCTCTTTTATAAGCCTTGTTAATAACTTTCTTAGGGTAACCCCTATCTTTAAACTTATTTTTCAGAAATTCCGCCTGTCTTTCAAACTCTTCTGAAGTAGAACATATTCTCTTGTATCTAATAAATTGGCTAACCGGTAATCCCTGTTTCAAGGATAATGCATGATGACTGTGATATTTCAGCAAGGTGTTCCTTTCTGTTTGTTTATGATATACCGTCGTTTCAAGCTTATGTCCCTTCTTGTATATTTCCACATCAAATAAGCTATTCTAATCTGATTGCTGTCCGCTGTAAACTGTAAATTAACATCAAGTGTGTTAATCCACTGTAGAAATTTTTTTAATTCATTATGAGACGACGACCAAATCAGAAAGACATCGTCTATATACCGGCGCCAGTATCTGATGTTAGTCCACCACTGAGAGCTGTAAATATGTGTTCTTTCAAATTGTGCGACGTAAATGTTAGCCACGGAGGGGGCTAGTGATGATCCCCATGGTTATGCCATGGGATTGATGATAAAATTTATCGCCAAATCTAAAGTAATTGTTGGTAAGCACTACGTCAAGAAGGTCATGCAAAAAATGCACAGGTATCCGGTGTAAACCTCTATCTTTAATCAATCGTTGCATAACTGTTTCTATTGCTTGCTGTTGCGGGATTTGCATATACAATGAGGGGTGGATTTTAAGAGCCCTGCGCGCCGGTGAGCCTATTTTACATAGGCCTACCGGCGCGCGCAGACCCCGGGACTCGCGTACGTCCCTGGGTTTTCGGAGGGGGGCGTGTCGGGGGCGTGTCGGGGGAGGGCCCGGTCATCGCGGCGTTTCGGGGGCGTGTCGGCAGCGTTTTGGGGGCGGGTATGGGGGCGTGGCTAGGGCCCGGGGCGGTCCGGGGGCGTGGCCGCGCCCTCCGTGCCCGCCCCCAGGTCGCGGCCCGACGCGCAGCAGGCCCACTGGCACGCGGGGATTTACGTCTCCCTCCGGGAGGCGTAAATCCCCCGACAAAGGTAAGGGGGGGTGTAGACAGGGCCGGGGGGGTTGGTTAGGTAGGGGAAGGGAGGGGAAGGTGAGGGGAGGGCAAAGGAAAGTTCACTCCGAGGCCGCTCCGATTTCGGAGCGGCCTTGGAGGGAACGGGGGGAGGCAGCGCGGCTCGGCGCGCGCAGGCTATACAAAATCGATAGCCTTGCGCGCGCCGATCCAGGATTTTAGTGGATACGCGCGGCTCCGCGCGTATCTACTAAAATCCAGCGTACTTTTGCTTGAGTCTGATGCGCAAGCAAAAGTAGGCTGATCGTGCTTCTTTTAAAATCTACCCCTGATTGTATATCCATCGTGATTAACCAACTTTCTTCCCATGTCAACTGGATATCTGCTATTTCTCTCAAGAATTGAATGGTATCTTTTAAATACGATTTAGCACTGAGCACTAGGGGCTGCAATATTTTGTCCAGAAAAATCGCTGGAGGTTCTAACACTGTGTCTCGAAGTGAGACTATTGGTCTTATTGGTGGAGGCATGATGTTTTTATGCACTTTTGGGACTGAATAAATGAGAGGTATCTTTGGTTGTTTATTTTGAAGAAATTTTTTCTCTTTAGGAGTCAAGAAAGAAACTTCCTCTGTGAGATCATGGAGGATCCCTACCAAACATTTAGTGGGATCTTCTTCAAGCACTTTATAATATTTACTATCTTCCAAATGTTGTAACATAGTTGCTTGATATATATCAAAGTCTTGTACCACAATCGCTCCACCCTTGTCAGCTGGTTTTATAACCAGCTGATGTTCTTTTGACAGGTGTTGGAGTGCCGTTCTTTGATTTTTTGTCAGGTTGTGGTATCTCGGAGTCTCCTTGTTTTCTATGATGTCCAAATCTTTCAATATCATATGTTTAAATGTTGTTATATGAGGGTCTACTGGACCCTGCGGTACCCAACGTGATTTTGGACGCACTATTGAAATGTCTGAAGAAGCTGTCGGATTCTCTTGAGAACTAAAAAATAACTTAATCTGTAATTTCCTTATGAAACGATGTATCCAAATACGTGTGTTAAAGGGTTCATGAAAGTGGGTAGGAACGAAAGACAATCCGTTCTCTAGTACTTGTGCTTGATCTGATGTCAATGACTTTTTAGATAAATTAATTATGGCAGATGACTTTTCCCTGCCTTTTGATTTTTGTGATATTGTTGTCTTGTAACTCGTACCTGTTTGTTGGAATTGTCGTTTTTTGTTATTTGTTTTTTCTGATTTCTGTTGCCTAAAAAATCTTTCGACTGTGATGTCCCTGTGTCTGATGACTTTTGCGTTTTACTATTAAGTTTGGTTGTTTCTTGCCTCTCTTCAACGTCGTTGTCAGCTGATTTTCAAATACATTGATAACATTGTCATTGCGAGTAACGCAATACGTAGAGCGTCATTCACAGCTGATTATCAAACACACCTGTGTCATCGCGAGTAACGCAAGACGTAATACGTTGTCCCAAGTCTATTCTCAAACACACCTGTAAGACTACTACTGTGAGTAACGTAACATCCAAGACGTTCCTCTTCTCATTGGCGGGACTGCGATCCGCTGATTTTTATAAATAAAGCTTATTGAGAAGCGCAAAAAAACCGCCGTCATTCAGAGCTGTTAAGCCTGAAGAGAAGGAAACATCTATTGCCATGGATTATTGTTAGCCATATGAGAAGAACGCTGAGGAAACCAGTACGCCATTGAACAGCGTTTGCCACTTTGAGGCAGGAAACATTCAAATTCGGGCCAGGAGAAGAGTCTGCAGAACTGGCGGAACTTGAGAGCGCTTTCCACTAAACGAATACAAACTCCCCTGAGGAAGAAAGGACAACTTTTCGAAACACAGCTGTGTTGGGAGATAAGTCATACGTTTTCAATACTTTACTATCATGGCGTTTATCATGGACATTATCTAACTAAAAAATTTTTCATTTGAAAGAAGATTATAATATAAGTCATTGAGCACAGACTTTTCACATCAATTCATAGCGAATTAATGGCGTTTTGATTATAAATGTCTTTTACAAAAATAAGCAAATAAGCAAAAAGCCACTGTTGGCGTTATGTAATGAATAATTTTATTATTAACAAATTAATTGACTAAAATAAAGAAGATACACAAACATAAGGGATTGGGAGGTCGGTAAGTTTATGATTACACCACAGAATTGAAGCAAGGCCGAGGAGGCATGCATTCATATGTATGAAACTTACCTTATTCCATTCCAAATTATTTTTTAATTAAAAATAAACAAAAAACGATACATATAAAAAAATTATCAGACACAGAAAGGTGAGATTAATATTGGGATTCATATATATTAGTTGGGTCTCACTTTAGCGGAGATTAGGAACATTGATTATTGTAATATATTGGAGCACTGTCGGGTCGCAGACGTCATGGAAAGTTGGAAAAACGTCTTCAGTTACACAAGAGAACAAGTAGAGAAAATTAAGGACCAAGAGTCCCTATTTTCGGGTTCAACAGAGGAGTTGGAAGGTAAAGATTGGGACGAGTACATCAAATTAAATAGAAAGTTAATCAGAATACAAATGCATGAAATCACACTAATAGAATATGTAAAGCAGCAAATAATCCCAAGAGGGTTGAGAGTGTTAAAAGATCCCATGCTATTTGCAGATGACAACGAATTTTTGGAAATCTGGAGAGCTATTCTTAATAAATGCTCATTAGATTTGATGCTCTTGATCATCAATCGAGCACAACGTCATACAGAGGAGGTACAAATTCAAATACAAGAAATATTAGAATCAGTAAACAAACTTGCAGATTTTGAAAACAAATTAGAGGAACATAAGATAGCATTGGAACAATTTCGAGCAGACATCAAAGTAGCTAAAATAACAAAATTTAAACGAGATCAGGCAGATTATTCAAACAACAGAGTATACAATTGGAAAAATCGACAGGATACACAACAACGAAAAGTAAGATTTAATTTTTCTTCGGGTGAAAGCTCGGGAAGTTCTGAAGAAGGAGATACCGAAGAAGAGAGGCAAGAAACAACCAAACCTAATAGTAAAACGCAAAAGTCATCAGACACAGGGACATCACAGTCGAAAGATTTTTTAGGCAACAGAAATCAGAAAAAACAAATAACAAAAAATGACAATTCCAACAAACAGGGACGAGTTACAAGACAACAATATCACAAAAATCAAAAGGCAGGGAAAAGTCATCTGCCATAATTAATTATCTAAAAGTCATTGACATCAGATTCAAGCACAAGTACTAGAGAACGGATTGTCTTTCGTTCCTACCCACTTTCATGAACCCTTTAACACACGTATTTGGATACATCGTTTCATAAGGAAATTACAGATTAAATTATTTTTTAGTTCTCAAGAGAATCCGACAGCTTCTTCAGACATTTCAATAGTGCGTCCAAAATCGCGTTGGGTACCGCAGGGTCCAGTAGACCCTCATATAACAACATTTAAACATATGATACTGAAAGATTTGGAGATCATAGAAAACAAGGAGACTCCGAGATACCACAACCTGACAAAAAATCAAAGAACGGCACTCCAACACCTGTCAAAAGAACATCAGCTGGTTATAAAACCAGCTGACAAGGGTGGAGCGATTGTGGTACAAGACTTTGATATATATCAAGCAACAATGTTACAACATTTGGAAGATAGTAAATATTATAAAGTGCTTGAAGAAGATCCCACTAAATGTTTGGTAGGGATCCTCCATGATCTCACAGAGGAAGTTTCTTTCTTGACTCCTAAAGAGAAAACATTTCTTCAAAATAAACAACCAAAGATACCTCTCATTTATTCAGTCCCGAAAGTGCATAAAAACATCATGCCTCCACCAATAAGATCAATAGTCTCACTTCGAGACACAGTGTTAGAACCTCCAGCGATTTTTCTGGACAAAATATTGCAGCCCCTAGTGGTCAGTGCTAAATCGTATTTTAAAGATACCATTCAATTCTTGAGAGAAATAGCAGATATCCAGTTGACATGGGAAGAAAGTTGGTTAATCACGATGGATATACAATCATTGTATATGCAAATCCCGCAACAACAAGCAATAGAAACAGTTATGCAACGATTGATTAAAGATAGAGGTTTACACCGGATACCTGTGCATTTCTTGCATGACCTTCTTGACGTAGTGCTTACCAACAATTACTTTAGATTTGGCGATAAATTTTATCATCAATCCCATGGCATAGCCATGGGATCATCACTAGCCCCCTCTGTGGCTAACATTTACGTCGCACAATTTGAAGAACAACATATTTACACCTCTCAGTGGTGGACTAACATCAGATACTGGCGCCGGTATATAGACGATGTCTTTCTGATTTGGTCGTCGTCTCATAATGAATTAAAAAAATTTCTACAGTGGATTAACACACTTGATGTTAATTTACAGTTTACAGCGGACAGCAATCAGATTAGAATAGCTTATTTGGATGTGGAAATATACAAGAAGGGACATAAGCTTGAAACGACGGTATATCATAAACAAACAGAAAGGAACACCTTGCTGAAATATCACAGTCATCATGCATTATCCTTGAAACAGGGATTACTGGTTAGCCAATTTTTTAGATACAAGAGAATATGTTCTACTTCAGAAGAGTTTGAAAGACAGGCGGAATTTCTGAAAAATAAGTTTAAAGATAGGGGTTACCCTAAGAAAGTTATTAACAAGGCTTATAAAAGAGCCAAATTTTCAGACCGCGATCAACTGTTACAGTATCAGAATAAAAAAGAACAGAACAGACTAACTTGTATCATACCACAAAGTACAGCGACGGCATCTGTTATAGCCTCCATTCGGAGACATTGGCCAATATTAGCAATTCATGAAGAATTTGAGGAATTTCCACTAATAGCCACAACGAGAGGGTCTAACATCAGAGACAAAGTGGTTCATGCAGATACCGTGAAAATTGATGACCATTATGGCGGACAGCACAGAGCATGTCAAAGGTGTGACATGTGTAGCATGACCATTGAGGGCAATGAATGGAAGGATTCCGTAACAGGATACCTTGTAAAAAGGAAAAGAAATACAGATTGCACATCTAAAAATGTGATCTATCTTATACAATGCCCATGCCCAAAAAAACTATGTGGGCAGGACATCTAGGCCAATAAGAACAAGGTTGATAGAGCATAGATCAAAACTTAACACCAAAACAATGGAGGCTCCAATAGTCGACCATTGTGTCACCAAAGAACACCAGTTTCAACAATTAAGATGGACGATTTTGGACAAAATAGATGATAATGAACGAGGAGGAGATCAAAAGAGAAATTTAAATTATAAGGAACAACATTGGATCTTCAAGTTAAAAACGGTAGTTCCACATGGATTGAACGAAGAAATTGAGTGGACATCATTGATTTAAACAATCGGAATAACCAAGTTGGTCATCCCTGCTGGTACACACGGATTATAGCACGCTTGAAACAGAAACTCAATGTTGATGATACACAACGTAATACGTCGTTCTCAGCTGATTTTCAAATACATTGATAACATTGTCATTGCGAGTAACGCAATACGTAGAGCGTCATTCACAGCTGATTATCAAACACACCTGTGTCATCGCGAGTAACGCAAGACGTAATACGTTGTCCCAAGCCTATTCTCAAACACACCTGTAAGACTACTACTGTGAGTAACGTAACATCCAAGACGTTCCTCTTACCATTGGCGGGACTGCAATCCGCTGATTTTTATAAATAAAGCTTATTGAGAAGCGCAAAAAAAACGCCGTCATTCAGAGCTGTTAAGCCTGAAGAGAAGGAAACATCTATTGCCATGGATTATTGTTAGCCAATATGAGAAGAACGCTGAGGAAACCAGTACGCCATTGAACAGCGTTTGCCACTTTGAGGCAGGAAACATTCAAATTCGGGCCAGGAGAAGAGTCTGCAGAACTGGCGGAACTTGAGAGCGCTTTCCACTAAACGAATACAAACTCCCCTGAGGAAGAAAGGACAACTTTTCGAAACACAGCTGTGTTGGGAGATAAGTCATACGTTTTCAATACTTTACTATCATGGCGTTTATCATGGACATTATCTAACTAAAAAATTTTTCATTTGAAAGAAGATTATAATATAAAGTCATTGAGCACAGACTTTTCACATCAATTCATAGCGAATTAATGGTGTTTTGATTATAAATGTCTTATACAAAAATAAGCAAATAAGCAAAAAGCCACTGTTGGCGTTATGTAATGAATAATTTTATTATTAACAAATTAATTGACTAAAATAAAGAAGATACACAAACATAAGGGATTGGGAGGTCGGTAAGTTTATGATTACACCACAGAATTGAAGCAAGGCCGAGGAGGCATGCATTCATATGTATGAAACTTACCTTATTCCATTCCAAATTATTTTTTAATTAAAAATAAACAAAAAACGATACATATAAAAAAATTATCAGACACAGAAAGGTGAGATTAATATCGGGATTCATATATATTAGTTGGGTCTCACTTTAGCGGAGATTAGGAACATTGATTATTGTAAGTGAGATAGAACATGTGTGTGATTGAGAGCTTGTGTGTAAGTGAAATAGAGAGAGCATGTGTGTGATTGAAAGCCTGCGTGTAAGAGAGAGCGAGAGCATTGTGTGATTGAGAGACACTGGCCAGAGAGGTGACGTGTGTATGTGTGAGAGAGATTGATCAGGGAGATGACTGGTGTATGTGTGTGTGTGTGTGTGTGTGTGTGTGTGTGTGTGTGTGAGAGAGAGAGAGAAAAAGAGAGACTTGTTGGGGAGTTGATTGATGTGCGAGAGACAGAAACTGGTCCTGAGGGCGTGACTGGTTTGTGTGTGTGAGAGACAGAAGAGATTGGTTGTGGTCCCTAAGAAAGAGGAGAGTGAGGTCAGTTTCAGCAGCTACTATAGAAACATAGAAACATAGAAATGACAGCAGAAGAAGACCAAATGGCCCATCTAGTCTGCCCAGCAAGCTTCACACATTTTTTCTCTCATACTTATCTGTTTCTCTTAGCTCTTGGTTCTATTTCCCTTCCACCCCCACCTTTAATGTAGAGAGCAGTGATGGAGCTGTATCCAAGTGAAATATCTAGCTTGATTAGTTAGGGGTAGAAGCCGCCGCAATAAGCAAGCTGCACCCATGCTTATTTGTTTTACCCAGACTATGTTATACAGCCCTTATTGGTTGTTTTTCCTTCTCCCCTGCCGTTGAAACAGGGAGCTATGCTGGATATGTGTGAAGTATCAGTCTTCTCCCATGCCGTTGAAGCAGAGAGCCATGCTGGATGTGCATCGAAAGTGAAGTATCAGGCACATTTGGTTTGGGGTAGTAACCGCCGTAACAAGCCAGCTACTCCCCGCTTTGTGAGTGCGAACCCTCTTTTCTTCTCCCCTGCCGTTGAAGCAGAGAGCTCTGCTGGATGTGTGAAGTATCAGTTTTTCTTCTCCCCTGCCGTTGAATCAGAGAACTATGCTGTATATGCATTGAAAGTGAAGTATCAGGCTTATTTGATTTGGGGTAGTAACCGCCGTAACAAGCCAGCTACTCCCCTCTTTGTGAGTGTGAATCCTTTTTTCCACATTTCCTCAATCGTTTTTGGACGATTTAAAATATCGTCCGATATATTTTAAATCGTCAAAAATTGTTAGAGCCGCGATACAATAACAATTCCCCCGATTTATCGTCAAAAAATCGTAAATCGGGGGAAGGGGGAGGGGAAGGGGAGGGCGGGAAAACCGGCACACTAAAACAACCCTAAAACCCACCCCGACCCTTTAAAATAAATCCCCCACCCTCCCGAACCCCCCAAAATGCCTTAAATTACCTGGGGTCCAGAGGAAGAGTCCTGGTGTGATCTTTTACTCTCGGACCTCCGTGCGTTGTAGAAATGGCGCTGGCGCTACCTTTGACCTGTCATATGACAGGTCAAAGGTAGCGGCGCCATTTTGTTTTTATGTCCCCCGACGTCAGGAGCGTAGGAGATCGCTCCCGGACCCCCGCTGGACCCCCAGGGACTTTTGGCCAGTTTGGGGGGCCTCCTGACCCCCACAAGACTTGCCAAAAGTCCAGCGGGGGTCCGGAACGATCTCCTACCGCGAATCGTTTTTCCATACGGAAAAACGATTCGACTGCAGGAGGTCGTTCCGGACCCCCGCTGGACCCCCAGGGACTTTTGGCCAGCTTGGGGGGGCCTCCTGACCCCCACAAGACTTGCCAAAAGACCAGCGGGGGTCTGGAATGACCTCCTGCAGTCGAATCGTGTTGCAATACGGCCGGCGCCATTTTGCGCAAAATGGCGCCGGCTGTACGGCAACACTGGACCCCAGGTAATTTAAAGCATTTGGGGGGGGGTTTCAGGAGGGTGGGGGATTTATTTTAAAGGGTCGGGGTGGGTTTTAGGGATGTTTTAGTGTGCCAGTTTTCGATTTACACGATTTACACGATTTACACGATATTTAAAAAACCCAAACTGCGACGATCCGATTCCCTCCCCCTCCCAGCCGAAATCGATCGTTAAGACGATCGATCACACGATTCACAACTCTAGCAGCTACTGCTGCTTCTGGTATGGCCTGCAAGGGAAAGGAGTAGGAGAACTGCTGGAAAGGATAACTAAAGGTGGCTTTTTAAGTTCTTCATTGACTACCATTTTAATTATTGGATAGTATGAGATGTGTCTGCTGTTTGAAATATTTTATTGGTGTTTAGTAAAGCTTTCAAAATTTGCATGAGTATTTAATTATTGGATATTCTATTCATCGGCTGTTTTGAAATTATTTTATTAGTATGATTTTACTATTATGATTAATGGTTTATATATCTTGATTTTTTTGATTGTTTCATGAGGAATGGTGAAATTTTTGGTTTTCCATTGTTGCACTGTATAGAGTCTGGCATGATGCATTTTACAGTTCAGTTTTTGGCTGCACATTTCTATTCATACTTTAGGTGGCTTTATTCTGTATTTGGTGAAGGTTTGTGTTCTGCATGCAAAGACTGAGATGAAACATTCTTTTAGCATGTGGTTTCTCTGTAGGGATCTGTAATAGCTTTAGCTTGGCCTGTTCTGTTTTCCTGATAGGAGGTGTATTGATATTTTAGATTCTGGTGTAATATTTGAGGCATTCTTTTCCATAGGTAGGGTTGTTATTCTTTGAGTGTTGGCAAATAGTACTGTGTTGATATGGGAGGACCATGCCGAAATATATCACAATAGGTATGATGTCATATGAATTCCAAGATGCAAAGCTTTCTTGTTAGCATCACAACAGTGCATGAAATTATCACAATAATGTATATATTAATTTTACCTCAGAATGTCACTTTTCATGTAAAATATGTGTTAAATGCATAATTTAAAATTGTGTATGGGGAGGTGGGGGTAGGGCGCTAGGCTATAAAGTTTGTCTAGGGTGCCTAATACCCTTGCACTTGTCCTGTGCACAGCAACAATGCTCCACCCCACCCAGGAATAGTTCATCATGTTTCAGGTCCTAGCACACCTCTTAGACTCCTTGGTCCATGTTTCAAGACAGCTCGGGTGGACAGTACGCCCCGGTTGACAGTCGCACCGCATGCTGAGATTCATCTTGTCTTGCCTCCTTGTCTTTCCCCTATCAACACCACAGCGACCTGACTACTTCTGCTCTGCCAGCCTGTGTTGCCCCTATCAAAACCACAGGGACCAGACTACCTCCTCTCTGCCATCCTGTCTTGCGCCTATCAACTTTCTGCCACTCTGCCTTGCTGCCATACACCAGATGTCTCACTCAACTCCTTGTGGTGTTATTGCCACTATCATGGTTCCTCAGTGTGTTGGTGCTAGTCTTTCTGCTTGCTATGTTCCCCCTTCATTGTGCTGTAGGATGTTGATGCCACTTGTCTTGCCACTTTGCCTGTCATGCTACCTTTGAGGATTCATGCAACTTTATCGGTGCTCTCTTTTGAAGCTGTGGTGTGTTTTTGACACTCTCGCTGCTGCATTGCACCTCTGTTAAAGCACTCTTGCCACTCCTGGTACCCCTTTGCCCCTTTACAGTGCCTTAGGCTATTCATGCCACTTTACCACAGTCTAAGTACCTTGGAGCTATTTTCTTGTCCTGATGATTGCCCCCCAGAAGTTTCATCAGAATTGATAAGAAAACCCCAATTCTGCAGCCAAACATAGGCTGCAAATACTTCCCCCATTGACTTTAATGAGAAATTGGAAAACAAATAAAACGAATCAATGAATTGGTTTTCCCCCCTATGAAATTAATGCAACAAATTTGGATCCCAGAGAAACAAAAACAAATCGAAACAAATGTTTTCCTTCTGCACATCCCTAATATTACCCCAGTACTGGATGTTGGTGAGACCTCATCTGCAGATCTCTGTGTAAATTCTGAAGTCACAGTTGAGGCAATCTCAGTCCATCTGCATGTCATAAACTCCCCCACCCTTCAACAAAAAAACCCCTAGAAATCTTCAAATACCTCCTGCTGGTCAGTCATACTTATCCCCAGTACTGAAGGGCCTGCCAGATTAAAGCCTTCTTTGATATAGGGAATAAAGATAAATAGAGACCAGGGCTACAGCTATAATTTATACCACAAACAATTCTCGCATGGTGTGCTTCACTTTTACCAGCCTCCTCCACTGCAGGTTGAGCCTTTGGGGTAAAGCGGCAGGCAGGACTTAAGTAGATCCCTAGGGCAGTGAAGATAACTAATCCAAAAGCACACTAGGGTTAAGGGAAGCAGCAGGCTAATGGAGTCACAGACAGGCCAAGTTTTGGGCAGGAGCTAGCTAGACTGGTCTGGCTGTGCAAAGGAATCTGGTCCAGGTGGCAGGCTACCATGGTCAGGTCCAAGCAAGAGGTTAAGATCAGATAAGTCAGGCCATGGATGGATGAAGACACACTGAAGACACCAGACAAGTCAAGACTGGACAAGGTGAACTGAACAAGGAAAGCTGAAGAAGACAAGACTGGATGATGTAAGGCTGGACAAGGCTGGATGAGATAAAGCTGGAAGAAAAGGGCTGGATGAGGTACAGGAACACAGGAAACAGGAATGCTAAGTAACAGAAGACCCATTGCTGAGGCAAGGAACTGCTGCAAGGTCCTGGCATAAATAGGCCGGTCAGCCTGATGTCATCAGAGGGTGCCACTCAGCATTTCCTGGTGCATATGTGTGCATTCACACCTAAGAAGGTTCCAGGACAGGAGCAGAATGGCGATGTTCCAGTCATGGGCGTGTGCTGACAGCATCCTGGAGCTCTCACGGTGGAGTTGGGGTGAATACAGCTGCTCGTGGGGTCAACACGTGAACCATGCTCCTAAGAATAGCAAAATTTCATATAATAGTCACTAACTGACTGAGAATGTCACCAGCTAGTAAATTAGTTACAGTCTGACATGGTTTCACACTATCTGGGTCATGGTGAAAGAGCTCCACAGAGGCACAGTCACTCGGTTGCACACTCATACATTTAAAGTTATGTTGTTATTATTATTATTATTATTATTATTATTTCTGGCATTCATGATTTTCAGGAGATTTGTCTTGCATAACCAATGTTCCACTTTCCTCCCCCTCTGTACTTCCTAGCTGCTAATGTTTACTGAGGTTCTGTTGGGGGATCACTCGATTTTGAGCCAACATGCAGATCTTTCAGCTCTAACACAGACTTAATTCTAATGTTTATGAGATGGTGGGATCAACTTGTGAACACAGTCAACATAAAGAAATCAGAACATGTTTTGCAAATTTTTCACCAGTTTAGATCAGAAGGTGGACCTTTATATGTATACACCTGATGAGGAATTAGTCAAAAATTATCTAGTTATAAAATATATTAGGTCAGGTTTACAATTGTACCAAATAATGTAATGACAAATGCATCCGTCATAAGAGCTTCTGCAAATTGTATCTGGTGGTGCATTAAATGGTGGAACATTAGTAAAGATTCTAATCCAAATAGAAAAATGTTGTATTTCATCATTTATTTTCTGGATCAATGGATTCTCCATCTATAGTATGAATAGCTTAATGAGCTAAGACTGTTTACATTCATTTATACATACTTTTGGGATATAATCCCTGGACACACAGACTGTCTTTTTTTCTGTAGTGAATCTTAAGACTAACAATGCATTTCTTACCCCATCCATTCTGAGCACTTTGTAATTAACACTGTATAATATTTATTGACGAGTGTCTAATAAGATAAAATTAGTACACAAGATGCCTTTTGACAAAATTAGTGCCTGAGATGCCTTTTGCGTAGAAGCTGAGACCATTCCAATCAATGGGATAAACAAAGAGTCTCAGTTAGTGAGAGAGGGAGAGAAAGGGAAAGATGGCAGAAGGATTAGTTCATTCTTTATCTCATTGTTAGGTCTCTAAATATTGTAGTTATTTGCATCATGAGCACTGCTACATTAATCCCACAATGTCATAGGATATGAAGTGATATGAAATTGACTAGAGGTCTACATGTACATTTGCTTTATGAGTTTAATTAATGGTCTGGACCAAGTGATTAAATCTATCCATCGATTAATTATAACTCAGGACTAATGTAGAAAATAAGTTCCAGTGGATATGCTTTATTTATTTTATAGTTAGGGGTAGTATATGAGATATAAAGCTAAAACTGAGAATGAAGAGCTGAATCCCAAGTCTAGACCCCAGTGTTGCACATTCAGAACCACAAATTTCCCTTGAAATGTCCTCTATTCCACATGATGCATCTTCACAACAACCGCTATTACCTATCTTTCAAGTGTTGGATATAAAACCAGACTCAGTAATTCCAATGTATCTAACATAAACCCTTGGTTCAATCATTACAGCAGATTCAGCTTTCTTACCTCATGTACACATAAAATCTTGAAAAATGATTGACCATATTCCTGCTTTCATGTCTCTAAGCATCATACCCAGGATGCTTAAGTCTGGTGGAAATATTGTAAAAACAGTTCAGCTGGGACTTAGGACACCCACTTACCACTTTCTCTTCTATGGCCAGCACACTTCCAAAGAGTAAACATAGTCCTTGTTTCTGAACAAGATATAGGAATTCTGTTATTTTTCCCCAATTGTAGTTATTTCTTACCTCTGTAGGAGGTTTGTTACATACTGTATTATTATAACTTTAACCAGTGCTAAACCCTGGGACCACAAAGATAATCATTTCAATGTGCTGCTATTTTTAATCATTAATAGGGCCCTATAAAAACTTCAGGATTTACATCCCACAGTTGTAACTATATGGCAGACAAAATTGTGGTAAACAGCATATCTGCAGCCTTAATTCTTCAGGTTATGTATTTATTTAGATATAAAAAAAAAACAGAGAACATTTAAAGCATATATATATATTTTAATCTACATCTGGAATCCAATGTGAGGAAATACCTCAGTCAGGTCAATATCTCTCATCCTTTGAATCTGGAACTGTAGCTGTGCAGGTCTGCTGAATGGAAAACCTCCATCTGACCAAACAGTAGAAGGAAGTCATGTCTCATTAATCCATTGGAATTATTTGATATCAACTTGATCCACATGAAGAGGTGGCTCAAGTTGATATCATGTCAGAAAATATGTTATTATTTTGTGTTTTATTGATAATTACCTATATTCAGTGTAGTCAGTAATCAATAGGCCATAAGAAGCATTAATACCCATATGCCTTTTTCTCTTTTTAGAAACCATAGCATTAGTCAAGGCCTGTGCTGGATACATTCCATTCCCCCCTTTCAGACCTTGAGAAGAGCTGTTTACAGCTAATTCCTTGTCTATAGTGGGAAAGGAATGTTTAAAGTTTTGAATTTTATGGTCTTGGGCAGCCTCAACCATTTGATTGCTCAGGCGTGTATCCTAGGGTTGGAAGGAATACATTTTCTCTTATCACTGAACTGTTAGAAGAAAGAAAAAAACAGAGGGGCGGATTTTAAGAGCCCTGCTCGCCTAAATCCGCCCAAAACCGGGCGGATATAGGCGAGCAGGGCCCTGCGCGCCGGTAAGCCTATTTTACATAGGCCTACCGGCGCGCGCAGAGCCCCGGGACTCGCGTAAGTCCCGGGGTTTTTGGAGGGGGCGTGTCGGGGGCGGGCCCGACCCGCGCGGCGTTTTCAGGGCGTGTCGGAGCGTTCCGGGGGCCGGCCCGGGGGCGTGGCTACGGCCCGGGGCGGCCCGGGGCCGTGCCCTCCGGACCTGCCCCCAGATCGCGTCCCGGCGCGCTAGCGGCCCGCTGGCGCGCAGGGATTTACTTCTCCCTCCGGGAGGCGTAAATCCCCCAACAAAGGTAAGGGGGGGGTTTAGACAGGGCCGGGCGGGTGGGTTAGGTAGGGGAAGGGAGAGGAAGGTGAGGGGAGGGCAAAAGAAAGTTCCCTCCGAGGCCGCTCCGATTTCGGAGCGGCCTCGGAGGGAACGGGGGTAGGCTGCGCGGCTCGGCGCGCGCCGGCTATACGAAATCGATAGCCTTGCGCGCGCCGATCCCGGATTTCAGCGGATACGCGCGGCTACGCACGTATCTACTGAAATCCAGCGTACTTTTGTTGGCGCCTGGTGCGCCAACAAAAGTACGCCTATTCACGGTTTTTGAAAATCTACCCCAGAGTGTTTTTTCGTCTGGTACAGCCTGGCATTACAAAAAAGGCAATGCTTTAATTGGACAGGAAAGCTCCTATATTTTTATTTTTCATATCCTGATATTAATTAAATTGTTTGAACCTCATGAAGGCTTCAAATTATTTTCTTCAAAAGCTAAAGATTAACGTATTGACAGAAATAATATAGCTGCTTTAGATCAGATAATTTTAGGGTTATAAATGGGAGGCAGACAAAGGAAGAAGGAACTGGGACTTTGATTTTTTTCCTTACCCATGGAAAGCCGGGAGAGACTATGGGCCTCATTTTCTAAAGTATCGCAGTCCTGCGGTACTTTAGAAAAATGCGGTAATAAGGGGCGGGGGGCCGAAATGGGGGGGCGGTCCTGCACTAGCCGGCAGTGATCGCACCTCCGCGGTGTGATCGCTGCCGGCATCGCGCCCAATAACTCCACCATAGAAGGTGTAGTTATTGGGCACGAAATAGGCAGCAAAAAGGTTCCTTACCTTTTTGCTGTCCACGCCATCCTCACAGAGTCAGCCCCGATGATGCCCCAATGCCTCCTCTTCCAGGGCCAACTCTGCCCCTATTTAGGTAGTGCAGGCGTGCGCTACCTGCGATAGCCTTAGAAAATAAGGCCCAAAGAGCCAGACTGCTTCAAATATCTGGTAAAGATATTATTTTTTATTCAAGCATATGAGAACCTGTTAATTGCTATTGTTTCTAAATTGGCATATGCATTAGAAATGCATTAGTAGATATATATCTAATTTTAATCTTTTCTGTTACCCTATTAATGGTTTTCACACTGATTGTAGGGTATAGTCTGATAAAATTAAGGTTTGAACATAGAAATGTTTCTTAGAATCATTTAGAAATTTTAATATTGATATCTTTCTTTATCTGAAATAAAGAAAATAGTTTTTACTACAAATTGTCTGGTTTTATTCTAAGTGCATACTGTGCTGCATTAATTATTGGTCAATAAAGTTCTGGAGTAAAAAAGAAAACACATCTCTTTAAATAATAAACTTTTTGTCTATAAGGCAAGAAGAGTAGAAGGGGGGATTTAAGTATAGGGTTTTCATCCAAGCAGGAACCCCTGGTAATAACTTTGAATTCTGCTGGTGGTGAACCACAATACTTCTATCAAACCCTTTCACAATCACATAGTTAGATTTTCAAAAAGCTTTTGATAATGTCCTTCAAGAAAGTCTCTTAAAGGATCTATGTTGTCCTGAAACAGAGGAAAAGTCATTTCATGGAGAAAATCACCCAGGTTGGTTGAAAAAAGTGTCTGGTAGGCCATGCCATGAATCCACTATCCTTTCCAAGAAGAGGTGATTCCTGATGCTGCTGTGGAGTCTACCCACTTGAAGCATCCCACCATAACAACGTATTCTAGTCCAATATTTTCTCTAAAAATGAGAATGACCTTTACATAGCTGGCCACTCCATTGCCTGCTAAGGAGACCCCTGCAACTTTGTGATCCTTGCCATTCCAAAAGAGGTAGGACAGACCCTTTCTTCCTCCAGTCTACACCTTCCTTCCCTTGCACTCCTCTGTACCCCAAGCCATCCAGCAGTTAAGATGTACCTTCATTGCTCAAAGGTACACAAATTGACTTGTGAAAGGATACTCTAATTGAGTTATTTGAGGGTTTCATATCCAGTAGATTTTTTCTGGCATATATGCGAGATATTATGTCATGAGGGAACGATTTGAATTTAACTTTATTCAGAATGAGATATTGAGATCTATGGAAGGGTTATATAAGATGTGTAAAGCCCAATCATTGTTACAAGCATTGACAGATGCTCAAGAGCATGAGCCTCTGTGTCATGGTGTCACCTGCACAACCCCAGGGCTAGCCACAGTCCATGCCTCAGGCAGGTGAATGCATTCGGGCTGACTGGACCGGGAATACTCTTATCTTGGAACTAATAATGCACTTGACTTAGAGCAAAACACTTTCACTTGGAACCAGGAACTCTTGGATGTGCAGCATGCACCAGGAAGGGAAACCCAGCAATACAATGCTGGTCTCTGGGGTAGGCCTCCGACCACTCCAAAAGCCCTTTGGTCTTCTTTGGAATGGCTTATGCATCAGGGAAGACAAAGGCAAGGGCTGAAGATGATGCTGGAGACAATATGATGAAGACACTAAAGACTTGGAACTAGAAAAAAACACTGAAGACTTAGACAAGACAAAGCTGTGGGAGAGCCCTGGGCTGCAGCGCACCCTGCACAGCCCATGGCTGGCTGCGAATCATGCCAAAGGCAGTTCAGACTCTGGACTTAGAACTTAGCAAGGACTTGGCATGAGGACTTGGAACATGGCAGAAGCTGGAACAAGAACTCAAAAGACCAGAAACAGGACTCAGGAACTTGGACTCAGACTCACTCAGGAACTCAGGACCAGGGATGGGATCTCAGAATTCAGGAACTGGGATCAAGGCTTTAAACCAAGGGACTTCCAGAGACTTGGATCAGCTAACAAAGACTCGGAAGACTCTGGACAGGATGAAGACTTGGATCCAGGAACAAGATGTGGAATGCAGGAATGAAGACTTGAACTCAGGAATGAAGACACTGAAGACAGGAATCAGGAACTGATGAGAGACCAGGAACATCAAACAAGGAAAGAGGAACAACAAAAACCTTGAAGGTGCTAGCAAACCATGTGAAAGCTTGGAGCAAAGACTGAAGAGCCCTTTTATAGGACTGGCTGGAGATGACATCATCAGGAGGTGCCGCATCATTTCCTGCCATGGGCCCTTTAAATTAGCAGCAGAGGCACATGCGCACGCCTAGAAAGAACTCCAGGGCAGAAGCAATGGCAAAGCAGAAGACAGCGGCCCTCCGGTCATAAAGAAAGCACAGGTGGCATCTGGTGGCGTAATGGGTGCTCCTCCTGCTGTGGAGCAATGGCGACACTGGTTCTAGCAGCGGCTCAAGTCTGCACAGGACAGAGTGGCACCCACCGGCATCGGAGGTTGGTGGCATCCGTGGAGTTGGGAGATGAGTGAGCTGTTCACGGGCCTGTACCATGAGTGGAATCGCAAGTCATACAACAAGGCTCAGATATGTACAGCTTTACAAATCAAGTTTTGAATCTGAAATGTGAATAGCTTTCTTTTTAGAATTTTTTTTTAGATTGTTTTAAACTGTAGTAAAACAAATATATTATGGTTTGGTAGCTCTTCACCTGGACTTTATATACACTCCTATCATAGTCCTATATAAGAGAATAATGACTGTAAGGTGGGAGGAGCAGGTAGAGGCCTTGCTTTTCCCCTCTGCAGAACGGATTTTCAGGATGGTGGAGATGACATGTAGGATGCCAGGGTTAGGAGAAATGGAGTGAAGATTG
Organism: Rhinatrema bivittatum; assembly: GCF_901001135.1. NCBI lineage: Eukaryota > Metazoa > Chordata > Amphibia > Gymnophiona > Rhinatrematidae > Rhinatrema > Rhinatrema bivittatum. The sequence goes on along the minus strand of NC_042630.1, from coordinate 44,734,190 downwards.
AAAGCACCGATACCATGAAAGTCATATTTTGAATGACAGAGATGTCTGTGCAGGAAAGTTCCAGCAGTGTTGTGGTTTCACAGAAAATGTGATTCATTATATTGGCGTCACAGTAAGAAATTTGTGATATAACGATAGTGTGAGGCAGTAGGGGTGTGCATTCGTTTTGAACTTAAATGTAAAACGCAACTTTTTTTTTTTTTTAATTAAAAAAGTGATGAGGCGAAAACGATCGGATTTCCAACTTATTCAACATAGCTATGTTGAATACGTTGGAAATCACGATTGTTGATCCTAAATAAAAATTTAAACCCCTCACCCTCCTTAATCCCCCCCCCCCCAAGACTTACCAAAACTCCCTGGTGGTACAGCAGGGAGTCAGGACGCCATTTCTGAACTCCTTTGCGAGGAGCACGTGACGTCGGCGTCACGTCGGAGTGACGCGGCGTCACGTGATTCCCCGCGCGTTCACTCCGGGACCCTCGTTGCACCCAAAAGGAACTTTTGGCCAGCTTGGCCATTTGGCGCCATTTTGCGCAAAATGGCGCCGGCCGTACAGCAACACGATTCGACTGCAGGAGGTCATTCCGGACCCCCGCTGGACTTTTGGCAAGTCTTGTGGGGGCCAGGAGGCCCCCCCAAGCTGGCCAAAAGTCCGTGGGGGTCCAGTGGGGGTCCGGAACGACCTCCTGCAGTCGAATCGTTTTTCCGTACAGAAAAACAATTCGCAGTAGGAGATCGCTTCCGGACCCCCGCTGGACTTTTGGCAATTCTTGTGGGGGTCAGGAGGCCCCCCCAAGCTGGCCAAAAGTCCCTGGGGGTCCAGCGGGGGTCCGGGAGCGATCTCCTACGCTCCTGACATCGGGGGACAAAAAAACAAAATGGCGCCGGCGCTACCTTTGACCTGTCATATGACAGGTCAAAGGTAGCGCCGGCACCATTTCTACAACGCACGGAGGTCCGAGAGTAAAAGATCACACTGGGACCCTTCCTCTGGACCCCAGGTAATTTAAGGCATTTTGGGGGGGTTCGGGAGGGTGGGGGATTTATTTTAAAGGGTCGGGGTGGGTTTTAGGGTTGTTTTAGTGTGCCGGTTTTCCCGCCCTCCCCCTTCCCATCCCCCCCGCCCCACTGGACCCCAGGTAATTTAAGGCATTTTGGGGGGGTTCGGGAGGGTGGGGGATTTATTTTAAAGGGTCGGGGTGGGTTTTAGGGATGTTTTAGTGTGCCGGTTTTCGATTTACACGATTTACACGATATTTAAAAAACCCAAACTGCGACGATCCTATTCCCTCCCCCTCCCAGCCGAAATCGATCGTTAAGACGATCGATCACACGATTCACATCTCTAGTGTACACACATTCATTGAGGAGGGCATGAGGCTGGATTTTATTTTAGGGCAGATTTTGTCCTAGAGGCAATGAAATCATTGTTAGATGCTCCTTTAAGGAAAATGTTGAGTGAGGATAGAGCCAAGAACATCTGCAACATATTAGCCTTGAGGTTTAGTAAACCAACCCTGAATTTAGGATTAGCTTAGATCAGAATTATATCTTGCTGGTTTAATTTTGACTGACTGGATTTAACCAAATCTTCAGCTGAACATTCCCTGAAGAATAGTAGGTGGGATTCACTGGTTATCTTTACAGTTTAACAGTTCCTGGATAATCGGTCTCTTTGTGAAATATTTCTATCATATAGTACTGAAAAACCATGCTAGTGTGTAAACTTTGGTTGTGCCGCTAGTACAAAATGCATGCAAAATATGTGCATTTTAAAGCATTCTTAGGGTTATTGTTCTTCAATGCTTCAATCAGGATTTTAAAACTAAATTCAAAATACCATGTTGTTTATTTTTAACTAATGTGTGCACAGTCATAAAACCTTAGCATGTATGCTGCCTCCTTTGGATGCAAAATGAAAAATGAACAGAAATTTAGATAATGCACAGACAGTAATGAGATTTAAGACAGGAATTACATTAAAAAATGAAAGGAAAATACCTGATTAAATGAAAATATTTACTATTTAAAGATACAGCTTTTCTTTTTAATAAGATAGGTTCATGCAATACCAATATCAGGCATTTTATATGCTTGCTAACATTATAACATTATTTTTCCTTTTCAGCTACTTTCTTGAATAGCTTTGAAGTAAAATTACTTGGCAAGAGTAATACTGGAGTATTTCACCACTGTGAAGGTTATGCTTTAACACCCTGAGGAAGCAAAATAACTCAATGACAGCCTTCTGCTCGACATGGTAGAAATTGCTTCTATATTTCTGTAGACACTAAAAAAGAACACAATATATTTATTGGGTGCCACAAAACCAAAAAAAAAAATATATTTTTCCTGTCAATGCTGTCACACATAAAATATTTCATGTGTGCCTTCAGTTCTGAGTTATCCTAAGAAAGACATGCACAGTACCAACATTAGCAAACTGATTCACTTTAGTCTTGCAGAGTTATTAGAATCCATTAGCTGAACAGGAATTTTGTAAAACTGTTTAGCGGCTCACATATGTAGGCTTCCTACTTAAAGCTTTTTTCAGGGCCACTTTTAACTCTTTGCTCCTCAAGCTATAGATCAAGGGGTTTAACAGTGGTAGAGTGAATATATACACTGCAGTGGGCAGCTTGTTTGATTTAGTAGAGTCCCATGAGCTGGGCTCCATGTATATTCCTATCATAGTCCCGTATAAGAGAATGATGACTGTGAGGTGGGAGAAGCAGGTAGAGAAGGCTTTGCTTTTCCCCTCTGCAGATTGTATTTTCAGGATGGTGGAGATGATAAACACATAGGATGTCAGGGTAAGGAGAAATGGGGTCAAACCTGAAATTACAGATGCAGCCAATGTCATAGTGTCAAGGACAGAGGTGTCAGTGCAGGAAAGTTTCAGCACTGCTGTGATTTCGCAGAAGAAGTGGTTGATCACATTGGAGTCACAGAAAGAAAACTGGGATATAATGACAGTGTGTGGCACTGGCTCCAATGCTTCTGTTACCCATGTGATAGCTGCCAGAAGCACGCAGACCCTCTTATTCATAATGATGGTATAACGCAGGGGATTGCAGATTGCAACATAACGATCAAACGCCATGGCTGTAAGAAGCAGAATCTCTGTATCTACACACATATAATAGCAGTACATCTGCAGAATGCATCCACTGAAAGATATGTAACTGTTGTTTGTCAGAAAGTTTGGCAGCAGTTTTGGCAGAATGGTGGTCAAAGTGCAGATATCTAATGCAGATAAGTTGGCCAGGAAAAAATACATGGGAGTGTGCAGGTGTTGATCGGCACATACTATGCAGATAATGAGGAGGTTCAGCAGCATGGCCGTCAGGTAGAGAAATAAGAAGAGAGGGAGCTGCAGCTCTGGGACGTCTGAGAACCCCAGAAACAGGAATTCTGTCACAATGGTGTGGTTTTCCATTTCCCTGTACTTATGCTCCATAAGGTGCTGAATAGAGTGCAAAGGAGATCCATAACAAAGAATATTATGTAATCCACTTCAACTTTTAGACCGAAAGAAAGAAGAGTCATCAAGAAAATTAATATAAATTAAGCAGCATACATAACAAAATATTTCCAAATATGTTAAATAGAAATAGAAAATAAGTAATGAAACGTTCAAATATAGAGATGTCAAATACAAGGGGATCCAATAACAACATACAATAGCCCCAGGTATATGTAGACATTCAAAACATAAGAACATAAGAACATAAGAAAATGCCATACTGGGTCAGACCAAGGGTCCATCAAGCCCAGCATCCTGTTTCCAACAGTGGCCAATCCAGGTCATAAGAACCTGGCAAGTACCCAAAAACTAAGTCTATTCCATGTAACCATTGCTAATGGCAGTGGCTATTCTCTAAGCAAACTTAATAGCAGGTAATGGACTTCTCCTCCAAGAACTTATCCAATCCTTTTTTAAACACAGCTATACTAACTGCACTAACCACATCCTCTGGCAACTAATTCCAGAGTTTAATTGTGCGTTGAGTAAAAAAGAACTTTCTCCAATTAGTTTTAAATGTGCTCCATGCTAACTTCAATGAGTGCCCCCTACTCTTTCTACTATCCGAAAGAGTAAATAACCGATTCACATCTACCCGTTCTAGACCTCTCATGATTTTAAACATCTCTATCATATCCCCCCTCAGTCGTCTCTTCTCAAAGCTGAAAAGTCCTAACCTCTTTAGTCTTTCCTCATAGGGGAGTTGTTCCATTCCCCTTATCATTTTGGTAGCCCTTCTCAGTACCTTCTCCATCACAATAATATCTTTTTTGAGATGTGGCGACCAGAATTGTACACAGTATTCAAGGTGTGGTCTCACCATGGAGCGATACAGAGGCATTATGACATTTTCCATTTTATTCACCATTCCCTTCCTAATAATTCCCAACATTCTGTTTGCTTTTTTGACTGCCGCAGCACACTGAACCGATGATTTCAATGTGTTATCCACTATCCACTATCCACTAGAGATGTGAATTGTGTCCTCGATCGTCTTAACGATCGATTTCGGCTGGGAGGGGGAGGGAATCGTATTGTTGCCGTTTGGGTGTGTAAACTATCTTGAAAATCGTTAAAATCGTGAGCCGGCACACTAATACCCCCTAAAACCCACCCCCGACCCTTTAAATTAAATCCCCCACCCTCCCGAACCCCCCCCCCCCCAATGCTTTAAATTACCTGGGGATCCAGCGGTGGTCCAGAACGGCGGCGGTCCGGAACGGCCCCCTCAATTGCATCGTGTTGTCTTCAGCCGGCGCCATTTTGCAAAATGGCCGCCGCAAAATGGCGGCGGCCATAGACCAAAACGATTCAACGCAGGAGGTCATTCCTGACCCCCGCTGGACTTTTGGCAAGTCTTGTGGGGGTCAGGAGGCCCCCCCAAGCTGGCCAAAAGTTCCTGGGAGTCCAGCGGGGTTCCGGGAGCGATTTCTTGCCGCGAATCGTTTTCCGTACGGAAAATGGCGCCGGCAGGAGATCGACTGCAGGAGGTCGTTCAGCGGTGGTCCGGAACCCCCGCAATATGGCCCTGAGTGACCAAAACCTGTCAAGGGGTTCAGATGATAAATACAAATTTACTACCATATCTTTGACCTCCTGCAGTCGTGTGCATTTTTAGTATTTCCCAATTTGAAAATAATCACTGCAATGGCTGAAGTGACATGAGAGTAGCAAATCACGTACACTGTTTATGAATTTAAGGAATCTTGCTTGTATAAGAGTAACCAAGATCAGTCTGCATTGAAAGACATTTGTAAGTTCTTTTATATTATAGAAAAGGTATGCGCTCTTACAAGACGTGGAGCAGTGAGTTCTTGTGCTTGACAGATGAAGCCTTTTTTGTCAGAGAATATTCACCAAATTAGAAGAAATTGTCCCACAGGAAGTTTCTTCTTTAGCCGATATGGATGAAAGCTTGAGAATTGCAATAGGTTGTTAATGTTCAGACAAGTTTCAGTACACTGATGTGCCAATACATTGTTGATTTTTGAAAATTAAAATATCTAAAAATGATATTGAGTTGGTGTCACCCTTAGTACACTGCATAGCCCTGGGACACACTTTGAGGATATGCGGTGGGGAATACTTGAACAAATTCTCCTCTTCCAAAGGGAAAGGAGAACCAGACTATAGAGAACAATTCTGAATTTTTAGTTTAAACACAATTTTACCACACAGCCTTCATTTAGAAATTGACTTGTACAGTTTAATTGAAATTTAAATTGAATTATTTAATATTGTTTTCTTGACCAATATAAAAAAAATCTGTATATATGACACCATTCAGAAATTGTTCTGTTTAAAATTTTGGTGCCAGACTAGCCCTGAACACTGTCAGAGTGTGCACGATCGAGTGGTCTTCTTTGCTTTTGTGTTTTATTTTATTTCACACTATTTGTGAAGATAACATCAGTGTTGCTGCATTCTAGCTTTTCATGGTGAAGTATTGATTATGGAAGAAAACATCTAATCAACCTCTGACACAGATCCTATGCTAAACACAGACTCATGTCAGGAACCATATTATTAATTCAGACCTTCACCAACTATAAAAGCATTTCTGAAAGATAAGTAATGAAATTGTATTTGCAAAACCAAGAAAGTTCAAACATATTACAATTGGACCTATGATTATTTAAAAGGCTATGAAAGCATTTGCATTCTGGAGAGCCTAGTATGATGTCTTTATTATTCTAATCTAGAGGTGGCGATTTGGAAGTGAATGTGTTTTGGATGTGTACTTATCCCTGGGTCCATCTCATGTTGTTTGCAGAATATAAGTAAAACTGTCTGCTATTATTCCAAGTTAGCTAGCAAGAACGCATGGGTGTGTTAGGCACTTACAGATTTCTAGATATGCCTCGGAATCAGGAATACATTTCAGCTCTATTTTGTCCTGGTTTTTTCAGCTTATTGGTCCAAGAGTAGGAAGAGTCCATGATTTTTCAGGTCATTGGTTTCTTGCTTCTCTTGAGCACTGCCCCTGTCTTTTCAACCTCTGTTGGGGATGCAGGGTTCTTCGAGAGCTGGTTCTTTTCCTTGTGGGACATTTTCATTTTTGTTTTCAAGACTCCCCTAAAAAACTTTAGGCTCATCCATAGTTCTAGTTTTTTTAGGTAGGGAGGGGAGGGGAGGTGGACTGCTGCATGTTAGGATGTTTTTTTTTAATAAAGAAGGAAAGAGAATCAGGACTTGAGTAATGGGCTGTTGGGGGGGGGGTCATTTACAAAGGGTAGGGGGCTCAGCAGGCAGTAATTCTATAATAAAGGCTGATTTTTCAATGATAGGTGTCTAGAACTGTAATATCTGGCCACTTAAGTTCACCAGAATATTTGTTTAAAGATAGCTGTTTTTGGCTGGCCGTCTTACCTGCTAAACAGGAATTTGAATATTGATCTCTTATTAATGCTTAGGAATGCAACCTGGGCAGAGTGGATTCTCAATTAGCTTTCCATCAAGCATCCCAATGATAGATGAAAGCATTTCTATAGATGGCACAATAAGCTGTAAAGGCGGCACTCATAAAATCCATGCTCACCCACAATGACATACATAATGTTTGAAGGCAGCATGAACAGCTACTGAGTGGATCTTCACCAGAGCCCCATGCAGTTATTGTACTGATATCTATAAAGCATAAACACAGCACCAAGAGCTGAAGAGCAGATCTTCACCAGTGCTACATTCAGGCTTCACACTGATGCATATAAATCTGGAATACAGCATGGAAACCTGGTAAGGGGACATATAATTGTAAAATTGGAAAGAACAAGGAGAAGAAAGTATGTAGCAGGAATGACTGACCTAATAGTTTAATGGCTTGAGAACCAGGGAGATCAGAATTCAAATTCTACACCTCTTGCTGATATATCTTGTGACCTTAAGTAAATCACATTATCTCACATTGCCTCAGGTATCCACTTAGTTTATAAGCTGTTTGGGGAAGGGACTTAGTATACCTGACTACTTATTACATTTGTACAATATTGTATATGTCCAATAGTACTATAAATATAAGCATTATTATATTGTTCTGTCAAATAACTATAAATGTACACATTAATATATCAATTCCAGTTGAAAATATAATAATAATGTTCTAAGTGAATGGAAAGTCACCATGAGGTTGATATTCAAAGATTTGTTCGACAAATATTTGGAGTTAATTAGAAAAAATTGAAGTCTTAAATTTGTCCTATATCCTCTGGCAAATTATTCCTGGGCATATTATAGCCCAGACAAAATAGTTTTACTTTGCCCAGGCTACACTGATAATCAGCATTATGCAAATAAATGTATCTAGGTAACATTGATTGACCTACAATTAATCTATACCAGATATTCATGCTAGCCACGTTCTTACTGAATATCTGGAGTAAGTTAGCTGGACAAAGGTGTCTGGGTACCTAGTTGATGCAGCCAGGATAACATCAGTCCCCAAGTAGTCAATCTGATATTATAAATATAATCTGTCCATTGGAGGAACTGAACAAAATGAATAAGCTTATTTAAATGTTTTTCCTATTATCAGCCTGTTGACTGATTTACCACAATGGAGAAGCAGAACCTGCAGGGCCACGTTCAGGGTTTCTAAGGTGAATATTGAAAATGTTTGTGGCATTAGGTTTCCTCAAGAAGAGTTAGCTATAATTTTGTAAATACTACAGTTAGAGCTATAAATATTACATTTTTGATAATCTTCTAATATATAATTAACTTCATTTTCTTTGGGTGCTATTTATACTAGGGATGTGAATCGTTTTCCATATCGTCTTAACGATAGAAATCGTGTGGCAGGGCAAGAAAATCGTCTTAGGCACGATTTTTTAGTTAAAAAATCGTTAAAAATCGTTTTTTCCGATTAGTGCGCACTAACTCGAGTTAGTGCGCACTAACGGGAGTTAGTGCGCACTAACTGGGAGTTAGTGTGCACTAACTGAAAATGATACAATTTGACACTTTTCAGGTCAGTTAAGGTCAGTTTAGGAATGAATATGTATTCCTATTGGCTGCCCTCTTATTTATTCATGTTACCAAGTTTCCTACTGACAGTATATGGGGGATGGGAAATGGAAACAGTTGGTAGCTTGACAAAACAAGTAATGTGATCAGTCAATGTGACTAGAACTTGTGCCCTAACCCTGATACCAGGGGTATTGTGATCTTCCTGCACACAGTGCCCTATCCCTATTAATACCAGGAGTGTTGTGATCTTCCTGCACACAGTGCCCTATCCCTAATACCAGGGGTGTTGTGATCTTCCTGCACACAGTGCCCTATTCCTGATACTGGGGGTGTTGTGATCTTCCTGCACACAGTGCCCTATTCCTGATACCGGGGGTGTTGTGATCTTCTTGCACACATCCCGATATCAGGGATAGGGCACTGCATGCAGGAAGATCACAACACTCCTGGTATTAATAGGGATAGGGCACTGCATGCAGGAAGATCACAACACTCCTGGTATTAATAGGGATAGGGCACTGCATGCAGGAAGATCACAACACCCCTGGTATCAGGGATAGGGCACTGTGTGCAGGAAGATCACAATACCCCGGAGGAGTGAGGGTCAGGCAGCTCCCCCCTGTCTGCGAAGCCAGCCTCTCACTAGTAATGCAGGGAGGGAGCTGTCTCAGACTTCACCATCCTCCCCCCCCCCCTCACCCACACACCATTCACTAGCTGGGACATGGGGGAAGTCAGGAGTGAGGGTCAGGCAGCTCCCCCCTGTCTGTGAAGCCAGCCTCTCACTAGTAATGCAGGGAGGGAGCTGTCTCAGACTTCACCATCCACCCCCCCCTCACCCACACACCATTCACTAGCTGGGACATGGGGGAAGTCAGGAGTGAGGGACAGGCAGCTCCCCCCTGTCTGTGAAGCCAGCCTCTCACTAGTAATGCAGGGAGGGAGCTGTCTCAGACTTCACCATCCTCCCCCCCCCTCACCCACACACCATTCACTAGCTGGGACATGGGGGAAGTCAGGAGTGAGGGTCAGGCAGCTCCCCCCTGTCTGTGAAGCCAGCCTCTCACTAGTAATGCAGGGAGGGAGCTGTCTCAGACTTCACCATCCTCCCCCCCCCCCCCTCACCCACACACCATTCACTAGCTGGGACATGGGGGAAGTCAGGAGTGAGGGTCAGGCAGCTCCCCCCTCTCTGCGAAGCCAGCCTCTCACTAGTAATGCAGGGAGGGAGCTGTCTCAGACTTCACCATCCTCCCCCCCCCCCCCCTCACCCACACACCATTCACTAGCTGGGACATGGGGGAAGTCAGGAGTGAGGGTCAGGCAGCTCCCCCCTGTCTGCGAAGCCAGCCTCTCACTAGTAATGCAGGGAGGGAGCTGTCTCAGACTTCACCATCCTCCCCCCCCCCCCCTCACCCACACACCATTCACTAGCTGGGACATGGGGGAAGTCAGGAGTGAGGGTCAGGCAGCTCCCCCCTGTCTGTGAAGCCAGCCTCTCACTAGTAATGCAGGGAGGGAGCTGTCTCAGACTTCACCATCCTCCCCCCCCCCCTCACCCACACACCATTCACTAGCTGGGACATGGGGGAAGTCAGGAGTGAGGGTCAGGCAGCTCCCCCCTGTCTGTGAAGCCATCCTCTCACTAGTAATGCAGGGAGGGAGCTGTCTCAGACTGGTATCAGGGTTAGGGCACTGTGTGCAGGAAGATCACAACACTCCTGGTATTAATAGGGATAGGGCACTGTAAGAGATGACTGTAGTAGATTGAATAAAGATCTGATGTTTCTGCTCTCCTCACACCAAACAAAAACAACACACAAGCAGAGAAGCCCTTCTTACAAAGCTGAGCTAGTGAGTTAAGTAGGAGGAAAAGTAAACATACTGGTGCCAGTGTGGCTACTTAAAAAATACACTTACCAACAATCAATTACATATATTTGAACTGTGTACAGTTCCAGCCAGGACCACCTTTCTAAAATGCACAGTGATTGGCAAATTCAACATGCACTAGCATTTCAGGTGCCTGCTAACTAAAATAATAAACAAACAAGTTCTAGTCACGTGAGTGCTGATCATTACATTACTTTTTTTGTCAAGCTTCCAACTGTTTCCATTTCACATCCCCCCAACCATATTGGTAACATCAATAGATAAGAGCACAGCCAGCCAATAGGAATACATACATACATATTCATTCCTAAGTGACCTTTACTGACCTGGGAAGTGTGAACACTTTGTTTCATTTTCTGTTGGTGTTCGTTAGTTTCCAGTTCCATTTCCCATCCCCCCAACCATCACCTCAGTGGTAACCTTGGTAATATCAATAGATAAGAGGGCAGCCAGCCAATAGGAACACATATTCATTCCTAACTGACCTTCAGTGACCTGGAAAGTGTTTATTTGTATCATTTTCAGTTAGTGCGCACTAAATCGAGTTAGTGCGCACTAACGGGGAGTTAGTGCGCACTAACTCGAGTTAGTGCGCACTAACACGATTTAACGATTTTTAACGATAAATCGTTAGAATTTCTATTGTATCGTGTTCTATAACGATTTAAGACGATATAAACATTATCGGACGATAATTTTAATCATTGAAAAACGATTCACATCCCTAATTTATACCATTCTAGGTAAATTTCCTGCAAGACCATTCCACAGATGCACTCATCTGATGCCTTGAGTGTAAGCAAGCACCGACTGCACAGAGTCTGCCAACCTGAACAAAGGATCCCCCAGTGTCACCAAGCTCATGAAATCTGCCTCCAATACTCTACAGAATTCAGCAAGAAGCTGAGCACCATCTTTAAGAGCAAGAAAACTGGCAGGATAAAGAAACCAGACAGCATGAAGTGGTGCTAATTGTTGTACAGAATATAAAATGCATTGTATTTAGGTCAATTGAATATTTGCCTTTTAATTTAGGCATCATTTTAAAATAAAGACATTTGAATTTGTAAATCTGGAAAGGTTTGCTCTTTAAATGTCATGATGGGATCAATTTGTCAACTGCTCCAAGGAGATTATTAAAAAGAAACATATTTAGCATTTGTTTAGATGAGAAGGGGACTCATTTATTTCCATACCTGATGATGAATTACTCAACAAGAAAATTTGTTCCCTAAGATCTTCCTTACATCAGGTTTATTATCATAACAGATAATAACAATTGAAATTCATGAGCATTCAGTAAAGAACTCCTAAATATTATATCTGACTCATTATGGAAAATATTTGTTCATGTTCCAGTCTAAAGAAAACTAAAATCTGATCCTGGTACTCACCTTCTTCTCCAATGGGCCTACATCTCTGGAACACAGAAGCTGATGACTCTTTATACTTTGCTTTGTGTATTCCTTTGGGTATTCATTTATACTTCCTTTTGGGATATGAACCCAAGGAGACACAGTTTGTTTTTTCTTTTGCCACATTAACAGAGTCATATAATAATAATTTGAGAAATGTTCTCTATATTTTCTATAGCTGCCAGCCCTCCCCCAGGAGGCAGGGCTGAATCACCAGGCTCTGGCATTGCTGGAGGACACCATTTCCTGATGGCATTTATCAGGCTAATAGGGTCATTTTACAAGGTGCGATAGCCCATTATCGCGGAGGTAAAATTAAAATTAGGGGAAGGGGTGGAGTTAGGGAGGAGCTTGGGAGGGGTTTGGGGAAATGGGGTGGTGGCACCACTGCTGGCGATAATGTTTTGGACATTATCGCTGGCAGTAGCAGGGGAAATAGCACCACCTTTTAGCGTAGCTCTATGGGGGCCATAGTGTGCAGCCCAGCCTCACCACAGTGTTGCATCCATCCGTCTCAGATGACTTTGACATCTGTGCCTCACCTTTCTTCCTTCTCAAGTCTTGGGAAGATGGCTGCTGCTGCGTCTTCTTGCTGCTCTCTCCTGTGTCCCCGGATTGGCAACGGCGATGGTGTTTGCCATGATTTTCCTGAGGGCCTCCTAGAGTGTGCCTGCGCATGCCACCCATGTCTTTATCCACATCATGGCGGGAACCTTTGGGGCGTCCCCTCCGACTGACGTCATCACATCCTGGTAATTAGCCTGCCTTTCGTTTGCTAACAAACGGGCCGATACAGTACAATGCGCTCCGACGGAGTGTACTGTTAACCCTTGATTGGACGTGCATTTTTGACGTGCTAGCGTTACCCCTTATCCAGTAAGGGGTCAAAAACGCGCGTCCAACCCCCCCCCCCCCCCCCGAACCTAATAGCGCCGCAACATGCAAATGCATGTTGATCGCCCTATTAGGTATTCCTGCACGATTCAGTAAGTAAAATGTGCAGCCAAGCTGCACATTTTACTTTAAGAAATTAGCGCCTACCCAAAGGTAGGCGCTAATTTCTGCCGGCGCTGTGGAAGGGCACAGAAAAGCAGTAAAAACTGCTTTTCTGTGCGTCCTCTGACCTCTGACCTCTGACCTAATCCCATGCTACTGATGCAATATTAATTGCATCAGTAGCATGGGATCTTCTTAGAGTTTGGGTAAGTGCCAGGTTCTTATGACCTGGTTTGGCCTCTGTTGGAAATAGGATGCTGGGCTTGATGGACCTTTGGTCTGACCCAGCATGGCAATTTCTTATCTTCTTATGTTCTTAATATCATGGCGATATTAAGTCAGAGGTCCCGAAGGGTAAAAAAAGGAAAAAAAAAGGAAAACAATTTCAAAGTAGGCCTGCGGCTCATTGGTTGAAAACCAGATGCTCAAGGTTGCTGGCATCCGGTTTCCGAACCCATGGCTGTCAGTAGGCTCGAGAACCGATGCCAGCAAAATTGAGCGTCGGCTGTCAAACCCGCTGATAGCCTCGACTCCTGTCCCTAAAGAGGTGCTTGGGACGCGCTAGTGTTCCTAGCGCCTCTTTTTACCTGTTTCTACCGCCGTACCTAATTTGCATACTGAATCACGCACACAGGAGAGTGGCCTGTGCACGCGCCGGGAGAGCGGGCATTCGCTCGCTCTCCCACGGACTTTACTGTATCGGCCCCATCACTGAGTTAGCAAGGATTGGATTGCCTCCAGTCTAAGCTGCTCTGCTGCTTCCCAACTGCCGCAGGAAGCTCTCTCTGCCCTTCGGGGTATTCTTCACTAACTTGGGTACCTGCTCCTCTGGGGCCCTTCTACTCTATTTCGGGTACCTATCTTGGGATACCGGGTACTCGCTCCTCGAGGGCCTGCTCTCCCTAGTCTGGTGCCTATTCTGGTGCCTGCCACTGAACAACTTCTGCCTGCCGGGACCTTCAACAATACAGCTTTCTGCTTCAGTGAGTACTAAGCACTTAAGCATGAAGCAACATGTTAGCTCTATACTCAAAGAAGCTTTCTTCAAACTCAACATCCTAAAAAAACTCAAACCCTTACTATACACCCAAGACTTCTGCACTGTGATCCAAGCCACCCTTTCTTCTAAATGGGACTACTGCAACTCTCTTCTATTAGGGCTCCCCTACTCCATGAAAAAACCGCTTCAAATGCTACAAAATGCAACCGCTAGAATCATCACAAACACCCGCAAAACAGACCACATCACCCTCATTCTCAAAGACCTTCACTGGCTCCACATCCTTTCCCGAATCCTCTACAAAACACTGACTATCGTACATAAATCCACTCACTCCCACAGCTCCAACTGGCTTGATATTCCTTTTAACGTTGCTCAGCCCAATCGGCCCACCAGAACAGCTCACAAAGGAACCTTGACTGTGCCCTCCCTGAAAATAGCACACACCTCTCTTCCACAAGAGACCGTGCCCTTTCAATTGCTGGCCCATCACGCTGGAATTCCTTGCCCTCTAGTCTCCATCTTGAACCATGCTTCTTCAAATTTAAAAAGAAACTAAAACCTTGGTTGTTTAAACAAGCATATCCTGACTAGTCAACCTCCCCCTTTCCTCCTTTTGCCACTTAGTCTGCCGTTGTCCCATGTATTTTTGACCATTCAGTTCAATTGTTTCACTTACATACATTAATCCGATGTCATGCTGTCACATATAAGGACAATTGCGGACATTCACCTTATGTTAACGGGTTTTATACTGTTGTGGCACTGTACTTCTGCTCTGTTCTTGCATGATCCCCTCCCCCTTTTGTTTCCCCTGCTAATATGTACTTTCAATCCTGTTGTTCAAATGTGAACCGGTATGATGTACCCACTAATACCGGTATAAAAATGTCCCTAAATAAATAAATGCATAAATAAATAACCCTCTCAGTCTGTCTCACCTTCAGCTTCAGCGCTCTGTGTCTATATCCGGACTTACATAAGAAACATAAGAAACATAAGAAAATGCCATACTGGGTCAGACCAAGGGTCCATCAAGCCCAGCATCCTGTTTCCAACAGTGGCCAATCCAGGCCATAAGAACTTGGCAAGTACCCAAAAACTAAGTTTATTCCATGTAACCATTACTAATGGCAGTGGCTATTCTCTAAGTGAACTTAATAGCAGGTAATGGACTTCTCTTCCAAGAACTTATCCAATCCTTTTTTAAACACAGCTATACTAACTGCACGAACCACATTCTCTGGCAACAAATTCCAGAGTTTAATTGTGCGCTGAGTAAAAAAGAACTTTCTCCGATTAGTTTTAAATGTGCCCCATGCTAACTTCATGGAGTGCCCCCTAGTCCTTCTACTATCCAAAAGAGTAAATAACCGATTCACATCTACCCGTTCTAGACCTCTCATGATTTTAAACACCTCTATCATATCCCCCCTCAGTCGTCTCTTCTCCAAGCTGAAAAGTCCCAACCTCTTTAGTCTTTCTTCATAGGGGAGTTGTTCCATTCCCCTTATCATTTTGGTAGCCCTTCTCTGTACCTTCTCCATCGCAATTATATCTTTTTTGAGATGCGGCGACCAGAATTGTACACAGTATTCAAGGTGTGGTCTCACCATGGAGCGATACAGAGGCATTATGACATTTTACGTTTTATTCATCATTCCTTTTCTAATAATTCCCAATATTCTGTTTGCTTTTTTGACTGCCACAGCACACTGCACCGACGATTTCAATGTGTTATCCACTATGACACCTAGATCTCTTTCTTGGGTTGTAGCACCTAATATGTCCCTGCTACGCTGCGCTGCCTATCACCTACTCGAGTGTGAGACTGGTCTCCTCTGCTGAGGACCCCTGGACTACTTCTACTGGCTTACCTTCACTGCTGCCCACTCCCCAGGCAGTACCATCGAACTGTACAATAAATACAACTTCTCCGTGTCTGCATGCATAGAGTCTAGCCTAGTACTGTGGCTCCTCACGGGGCTCCTCCCCATGGGAGTGGCCATCACCGTAGTAACCAAGAATCCATTCCAACACCTCAAAACCATAACACACAGCAGGTGAAACCGCACTGCCGAGATGTGGTCGGCTGCACACTAGTGCCCCCACACCTTTTTTCGCCCCCCCTGCCCCTTTACCACTGCGAGGAGAGGGGATAGGGGAAAGGGTAGGAAGTTAGGTATGAGGTATAGGAAAGTTCCCTCCCAGTCCTCTTCTTACTTGGAGTAGACTAGGAAGGAACAGGGGAAGCCCTACTTGCATCGCCGCATGTTGTCTTCTAAAATCCCACCCCTCCCCCGCGCACTAAGGAGGCCTCCGCCCATACATGTGTGCATGGACAATAAAGTCCAGCGTGCATATACATGTGGGAAACATATTTTATAACATGCATGAGCCGACGTGCACGTGTTATAAAATCGTGGCATCCACGTGCGCACACTGGGAACTGCATGCGCATGGATGCGCGCACATGGCTTTGAAAATCCAACCTTTAGGGACCTCACTAAGAGATAAAGAATCCCAAGGCCATTTCTCTTTCTTCATCCCTTCTGTCTCTCATTCATTAACGGTCTGGATTTAAAAGGGCCGCACACGTAAAAAACGAGGGTTACGCATGCGGCTGGGCCTTGTGCACACTGGGCCGGATTTTAAAAGCCCTACGTGTGTCGGGCCTATTTTTAAAAGGCCCGGAGATGCGTGTAAAGCCCTGGCACATGTGTAAGTCCTGAAGCTTGCAAAAAGGAGTGGTCCGGGGGTGGGTCATGGGCGTGGTGGGGTGGCCCACTGGCGGAGGCAGGGCCAGAGGCCTACGACATAGCGGCCATTTGCTACTATGTCGGAGGATCGCATGCCGGCAGGGCGGGTTTAGAGTAGGGCAGGGGGGGAAAGGATAGGGGAAGGGGTGGGAAGGTCAGGCTAGGGGGAAGGGAACGGGGGAAGGCAGCACGGCTCGGTGCACTCAAGGTGCACAATTGTGCACCCCCTTGCGCTCGCCGACCCCCGATTTTATAACTTACGCACACAAGTTATAAAATCGGGCATAGATGTGTGCGCGCCGGGTAGCGAGCGCACATGTATGCCCGCGCGCACCTTTTAAAATCTACCCCACAATGCCCATTGTAGAACAGGCCCAGCCATATGCCTAACCCCCATTATGCACAGAAGTGTCAGGTCCTGAAGAGGGGGAGGGCCGGGGGCATGGTCTGGGTGGGGAGAGGTGGGATGGGGCAGGATGGGACAGCGCCATTAGATGGTGCACAGAGGTTACTTCTGCTTATGAGGAGCAGTAAGTAACAAACAAAAAAAATTGTAAGTAGCTAGGTAGGGGTTAGAGGTCAAGGAGGAGAGGAGAAAGCGTAGGAAGGTTAGGTAGGGATATAGAAAAGTTCCCTCCCAGTCCGCTCCTTAATTGGAGTGAGTGGACTGGGAGGAAACTGGGGAAGCCCTACTCACATTGCCATGCATTGTCCTTTAAAATTCTCCCCCCCCCCCCCACGCGGAGGTCACCCACCCGTACATGCGCGCTCGGACATTAAAATCCAGCGCGCATGTACACACGGGAAACATAATTTATAACATGTGCATGTTGACGTGTGCATGTTATAAAATCACCGGGTCCATATGCGTGCGCCAGGAACCATGCGCACATGGACAAGTGCACGCGGCTTTGAAAATCCAACCTTTAGTGTCTCTGTTTATTCCCAAGATTACAATGGTGTCACATACTTAGGAAGCATCTCAGGCAATAATGATGTCATAGAAGTTGCAAATCCAAAAATCTTTCACAGTATGAAGTGCACAGAAACAATATCAAATTATTCTATGGGTGCTTTATGCTCCACATTATTAGACTCGAGCTTCCTTTGCTAGAACAGCAAACTTACAGAAACTATTGGTGGGGCAAAAATATTGTCTTCCTCATTATGACTTTTTTCAGAGCTACTTTCAACTCTTTGCTTCTCACACTATAAATCAAGGGGTTTAACAGTGGTAGGCTGACGATATACAATGCAGTAGGCAGCTTGTTTGATTTCTTAGAGTCCCATGGCTTGGGCTGCATATACACTCCTATCATAGTCCCATATAAGAGAATGATGACTGTCAGGTGGGAGGAGCAGGTGGAGAAGGCTCTGCTTTTCCCTTCTGTGGAACGGATTTTCAGGATGGTAGAGATAATAAACACATAGGATATCAGGATTAGGAGAAATGGAGTAAAGACTGTAAGCACT
Source organism: Rhinatrema bivittatum (assembly GCF_901001135.1). Taxonomy (NCBI): domain Eukaryota; kingdom Metazoa; phylum Chordata; class Amphibia; order Gymnophiona; family Rhinatrematidae; genus Rhinatrema; species Rhinatrema bivittatum. The sequence continues at coordinate 44,716,160 of NC_042630.1, read as the reverse complement.
CCTTCTGCAAAAGTTATAACTGGAATGACAGAGGTGTCTGTGCAGGAAAGTTTCACCACTGCTGAGATTTCACAGAAGAAGTGATTGATTACATTGGAGTCACAGAAAGAAAACTGGGATGTAATGACAGTGTGTGGCAATGATTCTATCAAACCTGTTACCCATGAGACAACTGCCAGAAGAGCACAGACCCTCTTATTCATGATGATGGTGTAACGCAGGGGATTGCATATTGCAACATAACGGTCATAGGCCATCCCAGTAAGTAGTATAAATTCTGCACCTAGGCATCCCAGATAGAAATACATCTGCAGAAAGCATCTGTTAAAAGATATGTTATTGCTGTTTGTTAGAAGAATTGACAGTAACTTTGGAACAATAATGGTCAAAGAGCAGATATCAATGATGGACAAGTTGAGCAGGAAGAAATACATGGGGGTGTGCAGGTGTGGATCGGCACATACTATGCAGATTATGAGGAGGTTCCCCAGCACGGCCATCAGGTAGAGGAGTGAGAAGAGAGTGAAGAGAGGGAGCTGCAGCTCTGGGAATTCTGAGAACCCAAGAAGCAGGAATGTGGTCAACCTGCTGTGGTTTCCCATTTTATAGTATTCATAACTCATGGGTGCTGAAAGGAAGAAGAACAAAGAGAATGGAGAAAATGAAGAGGAACAAGGCAGCTTTGAGACCAAAACATTTATATCAGAACATATTCCCACAAACACTGAATTAATACATCAGACCAAGTAAGCTAGAAATGATGTATTATTTTGCAGTGACCAGCAGTTTGGCAGTGGTGTGGTTGACCACAACTTTTTTATTTCTGCCTGACTTGATAGATGTTATTTATATTTCACACTCCTTTAGATGATCAATTTGTGAAGAATAAGGAAGCAATTAAAGCAGTTATGCATGTAAATGTAACATACCATCATAGCAATTTTCAAAAGCCATTTATGTTCATAAAGTTTCACATAAAAAAACCTATAGAGAATTCTATGGCATATATTGTATAAGTTTTCAAAAGCCCACTTACATGGTTAAAGTGCATTTACACAGTAAACCCCAATTTTATGCGTGTAAATGCTTTTGGGAATTACCTAGATATGGGGTGAAATATGTGCACATATATATTTAAAATAGGTGGGTAAAATACACATGTTCAATCCATCGATATACATGGTTTCAATGCACTGCTGTTACCCGGATCGCTCCAGGGGGGATCTGGGTAACTATAGACCAGTGAGCCTGACTTCAGTGCCGGGAAAAATAGTGGAAACTATTCTCAAGATCAAAATCGTAGCGCATATAGAAAGACATGGTTTAATGGAATACAGTCAACATGGATTTACCCAAGGGAAGTCTTGCTTAACAAATCTGCTTCAGTTTTTTGAAGGGGTTAATAAACATGTGGATAAAGGTGAACCGTTAGATGTAGTGTATTTAGATTTTCAGAAGGCATTTGACAAAGTCCCTCATGAGAGGTTTCTACGAAAACTAAAAAGTCATGGGATAGGAGGCAATGTCCTTTCATGGATTACAAACTGGTTAAAAAACAGGAGACAGAGAGTAGGATTAAATGGTCAATTTTCTCAGTGGAAAAGGGTAAACAGTCGAGTGCCTCAGAGATCTGTACTTGGACCGGTGCTTTTCAATATATATATAAATGATCTGGAAAAGAAAACGACGAGTGAGGTTATCAAATTTGCGGATGATACAAAATTATTCAGAGTAGTTAAATCACAAGCAGACTGTGATATATTACAGGAGGACCTTGCAAGACTGGAAGATTGGGCATCCAAATGGCAGATGAAATTTAATGTGGACAAGTGCAAGGTGTTGCATATAGGGAAAAATAACCCTTGCTGTAGTTACACGATGTTAGGTTCCATATTGGGAGCTACCACCCAGGAAAGGGATCTGGGCATCATAGTGGATAGTACTTTGAAATCATTGGCTCAGTGTGCTACAGCAGTCAAAAAAGCAAATAGAATGTTAAGAATTATTAGGAAGGGAATGGTTAATAGAAAGGAAAATGTCATAATGCCTCTGTCTCGCTCCATGGTGAGACCTCACCTTGAATACTGTGTACAATTCTGGTCGCCGCATCTCAAAAAAGATATAGTTGAAATGGAGAAGGTACAGAGAAGGGCAACCAAAATGATAAAGGAGATGGAACAGCTCCCCTATGAGGAAAGGCTGAAGAGATTAGGGCTGTTCATCTTGAAGAAGAGATGGCTGAGGGGGGATATGATAGAGGTCTTTAACATCATGAGAGGTCTTGAACGAGTAGATGTGACTCAGTTATTTACACTTTCGAATAATAGAAGGACTAGGGGGCATTCCATGAAGTTAGCAAGTAGCACATTTAAGACTAATCGGAGAAAATTCTTTTGCACTCAATGCATAATAAAGCTCTGGAATTTTTTGCCAGAGGATGTGGTTAGTGCAGTTAGTGTAGCTGGGTTCAAAAAAGGTTTGGATAAGTTCTTGGAGGAGAAGTCCATTAATGGCTATTAATCAATTTTACTTAGGGAATAGCCACTGCTATTAATTGCATCAGTAGCCTATGTACTCATGTATGCTGCAGGGTAGAATTATGAATATTTTATAAAATGTGCACTTATCATTTGTGGATATTATAAAATACAAGAACAAATATGGGCACTGACATATACACACATACAGGTGAAATTTCAAAGGAGTGACGTACATAAATGTAATATACTATGTAACAATTTTCAAAAGCTATTTATGTACGTAAAGAACACTTATGCAAGTAAATCCTATGGACATTTCAATAGTATATATTGTAGCAATTTTCAAAAGCTCATTTACATGGATAAATTGCATTTAGATATGTAAAAACTCATTTTTAAGCATGTAAATGGTTTTGAAAATCAAGCACATCCTGAATATGTTGCTGTACGCAGTTGTTGGAAAGTTATCCTTCCAGGGATCTTCATCAATATGTTAGGATTCATGCTTGAAGGAAGACCTCTCGAGCCACTGGACTTACCCATGATGCCACCAACAGCTGGATCTTGTGTTGCGGCAGGATGCCACTTGTCTCCTCTCATGTGGTGCGGGATGCCACTATGACCACTGCTCCTCCAGTCTTCCTTAGGCATGCATGCTAGTTAAAAGCCCACAGTGAGAAAAATGCCCTCAGTGCTAACTGATGATATCAGCACATCAGCCCTACATAAGAGCTCCCCAGAATTCCCCTCCTCACCTTAACAGCAGGTATCTCTAGCAGAAAGTACTAGAGATATGAATCGGAACCAGAATCGGTTTCGGTTTTGGATTCGTGGACCATCGGGAAACAATTTTTCCCGCGGTCCAATCATTTTTTTTTTTTTTTATCGGCTGCACAGAGCTGATAACCCAAAAACATAGCCCGACCCTTTAAAATTAGTTCTTTAGTATCCCCCCACCCTCCGGACTCCTCCTGCCGTCCATTCCTCCTACCATGTGACAGGGGCCAGCCAATGGCACGGATACCCTGTCACATGCTAAGGGCAAAGGGCCATCTGCGCCATTTTATTTATGGCAGCTGATGGCCCGAGAGCTGGAGAATGCTCCCGGGACCCCCACTGGACCACCAGGTACTTAAATTTTTTTTTGGGGGGATGGAGGGGTCTGGAGGGTGGGGGGATACTAAAGAACTAATTTTAAAGAGTCGGGCTATGGTTTTGGGTTACTTTTAAGTGCCCTTTCTTCCCGCCCCCCGCCCCCCCCCAATAATGATAAGACAACCCACAAAATTAATCATGGTGTTTCCTATCGCTATTGGGGACCCCCTGATATCTGACAAGATTGAAAATATCGTCCGATATTTTTAATCGTCAGATAAATGATTCACATCCCTAGAAAGTACTGCTATACTGTTCCTGCATTTACAGCCTTGCCTTCCAGTCTAGCCTTATCCAGATTTGCCATCTAGTCAACATAAGAACATAAGAAATTGCCATGCTGGGTCAGACCAAGGGTTCATCAAGCCCAGCATCCTGTTTCCAACAGAGGCCAAACCAGGCCACAAGAACCTGGCAATTACCCAAACACTAAGAAGATCCCAGGCTACTGATGAAATTAATAGCAGTGGCTATTCCCTAAGTAAATTTGATTAATATCGTTAATGGACTTCTCCTCCAAGAACGTATCCAAACCTTTTTTGAACCCAGCTACACTAACTGCACTAACCACATCCTCTGGCAACAAATTCCAGAGCTTTATTGTGTGTTGAGTGAAAAGAATTGTCTCCGATTAGTCTTAAATGTGCTACTTGTTAACTTCATGGAATGCCCCCTAGTCCTTCTATTATTTGAAAGTGTAAATAACTGATTCACATCTACTCGTTCAAGACCTCTCATGATTTTAAAGACCTCTATCATATCCCCCCTCAGCTGTCTCTTCTCCAAGCTGAACAGCCGTAACCTCTTCAGCCTTTCCTCATAGGGGAGCTGTTCCATCCCAGTTAACATTTTGGTTGCCCTTCTCTATACCTTCTCCATCGCAACTATATTTTTTTTGAGATGTGGCGACCAGAATTGTACACAGTATTCCAGATGCGATCTCACCATGGAGCGATATAGAGGCATGACATTTTCTGTTTTATTAACCATTCCCTTCCTAATAATTCCTAACATTCTGTTTGCTTTTCTGACTGCTGCAGCACACTGAGCTGACGATTTTAAAGTATTATCCACTATGATAACATGGAACCTAACATCGTGTAACTGCAGCAAGGGTTATTTTTCCCTATATGCAACACCTTGCACTTTTCCCCCATTAAATTTCATCTGCCATTTGGATGCTCAGTCTTCCAGTCCTGCAAGGTCCACCTGTAATGTATCACAATCCGCTTGTGATTTAACTACTCTGAATAATTTTGTATCATCCGCAAATTTGATAACCTCACTCATCGTATTCCTTTCCAGATCATTTATATATATATATATATATTGAAAAGCACCGGTCCAAGTACAGATCTCTGAGGCACTCCATTGTTTACCCTTTTCCACTGAGAAAATTGACCATTTAATCCTACTCTCTGTTTCCTGTCTTTTAACCAGTTTGGAATCCACGAAAGGACATCGCCTCCTATCCCATGCCTTTTTAGTTTTCTTAGAAGCCTCTCATGAGGGACTTTGTCAAATGCCTTCTGAAAATCCAAATACACTACATCTACTGGTTCACCTTTATCCACATGTTTATTAACCCCTTCAAAAAAATGAAACAGATTTGTTAGGCAAGACTTCTCTTGGGTAAATCCATGTTGACTGTGCTCCATTAAACCATGTCTTTCTATATGCTCTACAATTTTGATCTTGAGAATAGTTTCCACTATTTTTCCCAGCTATAGCTACTTGGATTGCCCCTGGAGCTTTTTTTTAAATATTTGAGTTACATTGGCCACCCTCCAGTCTTCAGGTACAATGGATGATTTTAATGATAGTTTATAAATTTTAACTAATAGGGCAGAAATTTCATTTTTGAGTTCCTTCAGTACCCTAGGATGCATACCATCCGGTCCAGGTGATTTTCTACTCTTTATTTTGCCAATCTGGCCTACTACATCTTCCAGGTTCACAGTGATTTTGTTCAGTTCGTCTGACTCATAACCCCTGAAAACCATTTCCGGAACTGGTTTCTCCCCAACATCCTCATTAGTAAACACAGAAGCAAAGAATTAATTTAGTCTTTCTGCAATGGCCTTACCTTCCCTAAGAGCCACTTTAACCCCTCTGTCATCTTATGGTCCAACTGACTCCCTCACAGGTTTCTTGCTTTGGATATATTTTAAAAAGTTTTTATTATGAGTTTTTGCCTCTATGGACAACTTCAATTCAAATTCTCTCTTCGCCTGTCTTTTCAATGTTTTACACAACTTGACAATGCTTATCTTGTATCCTATGTTCTTCAGATGGCTCCTTCTTCCAATTTTTGAAGGATTTTTTTTTTGGCTAAAATAGTCTCTTTTACCTCACCTTTTAACCATGACTGTAATCGTTTTGCTTTTCTTCCACCTTTCTTAATGTGTGGAATACATATGGACTGCACCTCTAGGATTGTATTTTTAAACAATGTCCATGCCTGTTGAACACTTGTAACCTTTGCAGCTGCACCTTTCAGTTTTTTTCTAACTATTTTCCTCATTTTATCAAAGTTTCCCTTTTGAAAGATTAGTGTTAGAGTTGTAGATTTACTTATTGCCCCCCTTCCAGATATTAGTATACATTTGATCATGTTATGATCACTGTTGCCAAGTGGCCCCACCACCATTACCTCTCTCACCATATCCTGTGTTCCACTAAGAAGTAAATCTAAAATAGCTCCCTCTCTTGTTGGTTCCTGAACCAATTTCTCCATGAAGCAGTCATTTATTACATCCAGGAAATTTATGTCTCTAGCAAGTCGTGATGTTACATTTACCCAGTCAATACTGGGGTAATTGAAATCTCACCTTATTAATTCACTGCCAAATTGGTTAGCTTCCTGATTTCTCTTAACATTTCATCATCTGACTGACCATTTTGTCCAGGTGGATGGTAGTATACTCCTATCACTATATTCTTACCCAATACTCATGGGATTTCTACCCATATAGATTCTACTGAGCATTTAGTCTCTTGCATGATCTTTATCCTATTGGACTCTATACCTTCCCAGACAAAAAGTGCCACACCCCCACCAAGTTGATCCTCCCTATCATTGCGATATAATTTGTACCCTGATATAGCACTGTCCCATTGTTTATCCTCCTTCCACCAAGTCTCTGTGATGCCAGTTATGTCAATCTCATCATTTGCTGCTATACACTCTAACTCTCCCATCTTATTTCTTAGACTGCTGGCATTGGCATACAGACATTTCAAAGTGTGTTTTTTGTTTGTATTAACAAACTGATTTTCAGTTGTTAGGGATAACTTGGAAATCATTAGCTTAGGTGATTTTGTACTTATAGACACATGGACTATATTTGCTTTTAATTGAACCTCTCTGTTGGGATGCCCTAACTCTCCTGTTTCATTAGTATCCTTCAAGGATACATTTCTCTGAACCATGCAGCTTGGTTCCAGTCTGGTTAAGGTGGAGCCCATCCTTTCGGAAAAGTCTCCCCTTTCCCCAAATGTTTCCCCAGTTCCTAATAAAGCTTAATCCCTCTTCCCTGCACCATCATCTCATCCACACATTGACACTCTGGAGCTCTGCCTGCCTCTGGGGACCTGCACGTGGAACAGGAAGCAGTTCAGAGAATGCAACCTTAGAGGTTCTGGATTTCAGCTTCCTACCTAAAATCCTTAATTTGGCTTCCAGCCTTGTCTTGCACTCCAGCCCCATCCATCCTGTCTTCCTTGTTGTTTCTTCCAGTGTCTTTTGTGTGTCCATGTCCACCAATGGCTTGTCACTCCAGATCTTGACCTCTTGTTTGGACTTGACTATGATTCTCTGCTGCCTGGAACTGCCTCCTTGCCTGGCCCTGACTATTCTTGCCTGCTGCCTGTCCTGACATTCTCTCCTCTGGTCTTCTTATGCTATTTACTCTGTCTCTGGTGTGTCTCTAGACTCTTAAGTACCACCTCTGCCTTAGAGATCCATCTATGTTCTGCCGGCCACCAGAATCCAAGGGCTCATCCTGCAGATAAGTTGGCTGGTGAAAGTGAATCTTCAGACTGTCTTGCTACAGGGCTGCCAGCGTAGTCATCAGGGGTTTACCCTCGATGCTGCATCAACTATGCTGCAGCACTAAGGGTGCACACCCCTCCTATCCTTTACACAATGTTTCTGTAACAGTTTGTTGAATTGATACAAAAAACTGGATGTTGTCATCATAAAGCCAATAACCCATATCTAGATTAGCTAAGAATTGACATATTGGAAATATATAATGATTCAATTGTGTCACAAACAGTGCTGAATAGGGATGTGCATTTGTTTGCAATGCAATAGGAAATAAAGATGATATTTCCTATTTTGATGCATTTCAGGGGGGTTGACGAAATGATAGGAAAACCCACGGAATTTTGTGTGGTTTTCTTATCATTTTCTTGGGGGGGGGAGGAAGGGCACATTAAAAAATGCCCAAACCCATCCCAACCCTTCAAATTTAATTAATTGCAAACCCCCACCCTCCTGAGCCCCAAGACTTACCCAACCCCCCCAAGACTTGTATAAAATCTCTGGTGGTCCAGTTGGGTACCAGGAGCGATCTCCCCCTCTCGGACCATCAGCTGCCATTAATCAAAATGGTGCTGGTGGCTCTTTGCCCTTACCAAGTGACAGGTGCTACTGGTGCCATTGGTCAACCCCTGTCACATGGTAGGAGCAATGGATGGCCCGCACCAGTTTTTAAGATGGCACCAGTCATCCATTGCTCCTACCATGTGACAGAGGCCGGCCAAGGGCACTGATAGCCCATGTCACATGGTAAGGCAAAGGGCCACCGGCACCATTTTGATTACTGGCAGCCGATGGCCTGAGAGTGGGAGATTGCTCCCGGGACCACTGCTGGACCACCAGGGACTTTCACAAGTTTTTGGGGGGTTGGGAGGGTGAGGGGGTTGTAATTAATTAAATTTGAAGGGTTGGGGTTTTTCGTTTTGGGGCAGCTGAAAAAAAATTAGCCCGAACCGCGGGAAAACAAAATTTCCCACGGCGGGCCGATAACGAAGACCGAACCAAAAGGTTCAGCTGAATCACATCTCTAGTGCTGAATCCTTTGGAACTCTTGTCTTCAGTGAAAAGAAAGATGATTTTGACCCAGGGAGAAAATATCCTTTGGGAACAAGATGTCAAAAACAAAGTAAACCAGTTTAACATAGTGGGCGATAAACCTATCTATTTCATTTGTTGCAACATAATAGAATGGTCAATAGTATCAAAGCCAGAGGATGTGTCCAACATGACCAAAAAAAGCAATTACCATTATCAACTCCATGGTGATATACATCAAAGCTTGAAAGTAATGTTTGCATATTATATGCCACTCTAAAACCAAACTAATAAACATCAAGTAATGTATGATCTTCAATAAACTCATGAAGATGCTTCAATATAATAATAATCAAAATGGTGCCGGTGTCCTTTCGTGGATTGCAAACTGGCTAAAAGACAGGAAACAGAGAGTAGGATTAAATGGGCAATTTTCTCAGTGGAAGGGAGTGGACAGTGGAGTGCCTCAGGGATCTGTATTGGGACCCTTACTTTTCAATATATTTATAAATGATCTGGAAAGAAATACAACGAGTGAGATAATCAAATTTGCAGATGACACAAAATTGTTCAGAGTAGTTAAATCACAAGCAGATTGTGATAAATTGCAGGAAGATCTTGTGTGACTGGAAAATTGGGCATCCAAATGGCAGATGAAATTTAATGTGGATAAGTGCAAGGTGATGCATATAGGGAAAATAACCCAGCTATAATTACACAATGTTGGGTTCCATATTAGGTGCTACAACCCAAGAAAGAGATCTAGGTGTCATAGTGGATAACACATTGAAATCATCAGTACAGTGTGCTGCAGCAGTCAAAAAAGCAAACAGAATGGGAATTATTAGAAAGGGAATGGTGAATAAAATGGAAAATGTCATAATGCCTCTGTATTGCTCCATGGTGAGACCACACCTTGAATACTGTGTACAATTCTGGTCACCGCATCTCAAAAAAGATATAATTGCGATGGAGAAGGTACAGAAAAGGGCTACCAAAATGATATAGGGAATGGAACAACTCCCCAATGAGGAAAGACTAAAGAGTTTAGGACTTTTCAGCTTGGAGAAGAGACGACTGAGGGGGGATATGATAGAGGTGTTTAAAGTCATGAGAGGTCTAGAACGGGTAGATGTGAATCAGTTATTTATTCTTTCAGATAGTTGAAAGACTAGGGGGCACTCCATGAAGTTAGCATGGGGCACATTTAAAACTAATCGGAGAAAGTTCTTTTTTACTCAACGCACAATTAAACTCTGGAATTTGTTGCCAGAGGATGTGGTTAGTGCAGTTAGTATAGCTGTGTTTAAAAAAGGATTGGATAAGTTCTTGGAGGAGAAGTCCATTACCTGCTATTAAGTTCACTTAGAGAATAGCCACTGCCATTAGCAATGATAACATGGAATAGACAGTTTTTGGGTACTTGCCCAGGTTCTTATTACCTGGATTGGCCACTGTTGGAAACAGGATGCTGGGCTTTATGGACCCTTGGTCTGACCCAGTATGGCATTTTCTTATGTTCTTATGTTCTTAATATCACATTTTCCACATCTTTAGCTAAGAAAGGGAGGGTAGGAATATAACAATAACAATAATAATATAATAGCAATAATTGTCTAAATAAAAAGTAGCCATGTTAGTTTTATTTTAAACTGAACAAGGAAGCCACTGAGACCCTCCCTGAACACCTTCATAAAAGTGTGACAATAATCATTTAAGGGGCAGAAGGTGTTACTCATATTTGATACAATATGAACAATTTCAGCAGAGGATGCGATTTCAGATTGTTCCCATTTGCTAACATTATCAAAAACGGGCTCAGATGCTGTTACTGAATTTAATGCGAGCTGTGCTTTAAGAAGGTGAACCACCTTATTATAAAAAAAAAATTGAGAAAAAGTTCAGCACTCTTGCTTGACTTCTACCTGAGTATTGTCCTCAGGAAGTGATGTATGTGAATGCACAATGTAAAAAGTACAGAAAAGTGGCATTGCTTTAAGTCATCAACCATCTGATGCTAAGTGAGTAAGGGGCAGCTGATTCACTCTCAGTTATCATGATGGGGTATAATATCTGGGTCGGTGTAATCTATTAGTTGCTATCAGAGTGGGGAAGTAGATGACAGACCTGATAAAAGCTGAAGAAATGATAGCATGTAAAAGTGAGGTACTGTTACTGAGTGACCTGTCTCTATCAGATGTAGCTTGGAAAGTGTCAGTTGCTGGATCCACTAGAAATGAAGGTATATTTAACTCCTTATACAATTACTATTGCTCAAGCAATTAGTTAAAGAGCCGTATTTAGAGAAGCTGATTCTGGACCTGGCATTGACAAATGGAGACATTATCACTGATGTTAAGGTAGGGGACAATCTGTGATCCAGGGATCACCTTATTGTGTGGTTCTACGGAAACACTGGATCAAATGCAAACTATGCTTGAAGAAGGGCACTAGATTCCGAACATGTGTCTAAGAAAACAAATCTTCTTTTTAGGGAAAACTCTGCAAAAGAGTAGTGGATCTACGTGTTGCAGAGAAGGAATGGGCAGCAATGCAAAAGAGAAACTGAATTGTCAAATCATTGTGTCGGGAGTTATAGGAAGGGGAAGAAAATGAAAAGACTGATGTGGTTCAGCAATGAAGTAGGAGAAAAGAGCAAACAAAGCACAGCAAAAATATAGACTCAAAAAGAGATGGTTCGGCAAAATCAGCAGGAGAAACAAAGGGAGGCAGGGAAGGGCGGTGAATGACTCAGCCATTGTATTTGCCAATTAGTAAAAACTTTCTTTAAACATATATATGAAAACAAGAAGATCAAAAGTGGAATAATAAGAATTACAGAGAATGATGGGTTTAAGGAAGAGGAGGATTAGAAGGAAGCCTGCATTTTTCCCCCCATTGTGTCCCCTAGAAGTTATCAATGGCTGTTTATGGCACTGCCGCAGGAATTAAATGTTTTTCAAGAGGGTCCTTGCTATTAGCATCCTGCTGTCTGATTTCACAAAATGATGAAGAAGGCACTTCTGGGACTCATTCTAGTGAATATTTCTAATGGTGATTGTTGCCAAGGTTTCCTCACAGTAAGATAATAAAAAAAATTAAAAATCATATGCAGAATGGCAAAACAAATCCAGGATTTTCATAATCTGCTGTGAAATCATACAATGAAGTGTCTTGCAAGTGTTTTAACATTATTTATTTATTTTGAGTGAGTTAGATTCTACCTTTCCACAAACCTTGGCTAAATTGTTTAGAAAATACATTTAGCTGACCAGAAAAGTGAGTAAGGAAGGGGCAGCTGAGTCTGGAAGACTCAATGCAGCTTGTGATCGCTCACAAGGAATAATTTTCAAAGGTGTTACACGTATAAATATAATTTCTATCATAGCAATTTTCAAATGTTATTTATGCAAGTATGGGAGACTGAATCCTTCAGTCTCACAAACTGAAGGATTCAGTCTCCCATACTTTAAATGATTCAACACAAAACAGCACACCCTCCCTTTATAGCATCAGTACTGACAGGTTAAAGATTCCACGCAGCACAGTAGCAAAACAAATCAACTTGAATTTGCATGAGCTTGTGTTTGAGGCAGCTCTCAAAATGTTCCTGAAATCACTGGACTTCTTAGTTTGAGAATAGTTTCTCCTTCCTTCTCTGTGGCATCAATGAATTGATAGAATGTATGGGAAATTAAAACCAAGCAATAAAATGTTTGATTTTTAAGTTTAGCATCTATTTAGGATTTAAAAAAACCAGCATAGGGGTAACCTACAAGGCAACTACTAATACTACCATATGCAACTTTCTGGGCAGACTTGATCTACCATTTTTTCTGATGTCATTTATTTTGTTACTATGTAAACACTGATTTCAATTAGAGATCTGAAGATGGTTTCTCTTTAAATGTCATGACCTTTTATATGACAAGAGATATCACTGCATAACCACCAAGAAACATTCTTCCCTCTCTCCGTATGTTTAAGTTGCTGGTGCTCTGTTGAGGGTACACCAGATCAATTGTGATTCCTCCTAAATTACACTTCAGATCCTGCCACTCTAAAAGTGACCCGATTCTCAGGTTTATTGAGGTAATGGGATCAACTTTTGAGCTTCTACCCCCAAAGACATTACAGAAAAGCAGAATTTGTTTTATAAATCTAGAATGAACACATTTGTATCTGGACCCAGTGATTAACTAGTCAAGAAATTATTCATTCACATGAAAACCCTGCTTTTAGTATAAGTACTTTTTACAGTTCGTATCAGAGGAAGCTTGATATTGAAAAAAAGAATTGAGCAGATCCTATAGTAAAGTAAAGTCTGCTGCCATTACTTGCCTTCTTGTCCAGTGAATGCTGCGTCTCTGGAATGAATGGCTTGGAGTGTTTAAGTAGGTTTATATGCACCTCTGGGATCTGATCTCCAGGCACACAGACCCATGCTTTTCTTTTCTGTATCTTTAGACTTATATGACACCTAACTCACATAGTGATTAGTCACTTGTGTAAGAAATCCAGGATAATCAAGCTATGAAATAATCTGATTTTCTGGGGACTTTCAAGGGGGCAAGTTTCAAATGTTCACTGTGGGGATAAAGGTCACAAATCTTTGCCTATGGATAGGAACCGAGTCAAAGGTAAATGTGCAAGTCTTGCTTTCCCTCTGAATCTTGCCACAGAGACCAAGCACCAGTAGATGTTTGCACTGTTTTGTAGGGATGTGCAATCATTTTTCCCAGATTAGTCAATTTCAATGAACTTGCCTAATTTGGAAAGGTTCAGGAGAATGGAAAAATGATTGAATTTTTTCCAAAATTTCAGAAATAATTCATTTTCAGGTTAGCCGGGTTTGCGCTACCTCCCAGAGAGTGCACACTAACTCTGCCACATTAGTGCACACTATCGGGAGTTAGCACACGCTAACCCTAAAATCTGGGCCCCCCAAAAAAACAACCCAGAACCGGGGAAAAAATGAAATTCCCGAGGGGGGGCCCCGAAACAAAGCCCGACACGAAAATTAAACCCGAAGCACATCTCTACAGTTTTGTTGTTGTGAAGGCAGATTTTCCACAGAAACAAACTTATGTAGCTACAGTCCAGGGTAGAAAAGGTCACAGTTCACAAAGGGGTAGATTTTACAAATTTGCGCACACACGTACATTTGTTCGCACACCAGGCGCAAACAAGAGTATGCGGGATTTTAATAGATACGCGCGTAGCCGCGTGTATCTGTTAAAATCCGGGATCGGCTCACGCAGCCTGCCTCCGTTCCCTCCAAGGCAGCTCCGAAATTGGAGCGGCCTCGAAAGGAACTTTCCTTCCACCCCTTCCCCCCCCCCCCGCAACTTCTCCTCCCTTCCCCTACTTAACCCACCCCCCCAGCCCTACCTAAACCCCTCCTACCTTTGTTGCACAAGTTACGCCTGCCTGAGTCAGGGCTGGCCCGGCGCGCGATTCCCAGGCCCAGAAGCCATTTCGGAGGCCTCAGCCATGCCCCCAGGCCAGAACCATGCCTGTGGCCCCGCCCCCAAATGACGTGCTGCTGCGACACCCCCCCCCCCCCCCCCCAGGAAAGCCCCGGGATGTACACGCGTCCCGGGGCTTGCTCGTGCCTCCGAGCCTACTCAACATAGGCTCGGAGCGTGCAGGGAGACCTTCGGCCCGGTTTTCGGGGAGTACGCACGTATCTTATGCCCATACCCCTTTGAAAATCTGGCCCAAATTAAGCATGTTTAAAGGCCTTTTTAATGACACAAATAGGATAGCCATGTGCAAAAATGTTTTTCACCATCACACAGGCATGCATAACAAAATCTTCTTGGGAGGAACACAGGTGGTAAAGTCACAGGAATTTGCCTGTAGGAATGTTATATCTAAGGGAATGTGGGTGGTGGCTATTAAAGTGGAGGGGATTTTTTCTGTCAGAGAATTTTCTAGAGAGGGAAGTAACCACTACCAGTAATAATAGAGAGGTTAATATCAAGGAACCTGAAGAGACAAAGATCCTAAACCGTAAGTTAGGGTCGCAAGAATTTAACCAATCAAAGAAGAGGAAAAAATAGGATAATAGAGGCAGACCAAATTAAAAAACATTATCATATATAGCGATGACAAGTCAAGATGAACTGGTAGAAAAAGGAAGCATAGAGAAAGCAAGATTCAAAGAAATGTAGAAGAAACTTACAGACATTAAAATATTGGGAGCCAAGGTAGCTTCACTGATTTATAAGCACTGGCATGTTTAATTACCTTCAGTATCCCACACGCTTCCCTTAATTGCATAAATTTGAGGAAGCAATCAGATTTATTGGTAAAATCAGTTTTGCTTGATGTGACTGAAATGACAATGCATCCTATGTAAAAGGTCACTCCCCATGTGGTGACTATTTGTTTTGTACATTGACAATTAGTAGAGAAACATGGCGGGATGCATCACCTGGATAAGTACATATACAATGATGAATATGACCAATTGTACATCTTTATAAGTGTTATATGTTATCATCTGCCCATGTACAAATTATATGTGGGAAGAACTAAGCATTTGATAAAGATGGAACACTGTAGTTGTATTTCTAAAAATAAAATACAAGCTCAGATTGTCCAGCACCGCTTCATACCCATTTATTTCTTGTTTTCTACTGGTGTATTATTGATCAGGTTAATCCACTGAACTTCCTTGAGAATATCTGCAACCACATAAACTGGTGGATCAAGTTGATATCACACAGTTATACTTTCAAAATGCTTTACATAAGATCCTTCAAGAAAGTATTTTAAAGGAACTCTTGTCTTGAAAGCAAAGGAAAATTCTTTTCATGGGAAAAACTAATTGATCTGAAAGTCCCATTTCATGATTCCTCCATCCTTTCTAAGAAAGAGGTATTTTTTTATGCTGCTATTTACTGCCTTGGAGACTCCCACCATAATCATTTGTTCTAGAGCATTCTTTCCTCTGAAAATATTTGCTTTTTGTGCATTAATAAATATTCCTCAAAAGACAAAAATGAAGGGGAAATATTCTTAAAAGCTGAGATAGAGTGAGATAGTGTGTCTGGTGCATTAAATGCTTGGGTTATAACCACTCTTTATTTAAGTGAGTGTACCAAGTTAATCGGATTGTAACTGCTGAGTGTGCTGTTCATGATGGCTGCCACCTTGAGCCCCTGAAGCAGACAGAATGTCAAAACACTGTCAGTGTCTGGCTATTTTGAACACCAACAATGAACTGCCAACCAGGCTCTGTGAGCACTGTGGTGCCGTTAAAACACATAAGATGCTGCTGTTTTCAACTCTGGAGCATTTGTAAGAGGGCACTTAATGTGATATGTTCAATAAATATGGGCCAAGAAGTTCTTAATTTATTTAAGAGAGACATTTTTAATTGCATTTAAAAAACAAAAAATAGAAAAACACAAAAATTATTGAGTGTCTACCTACAAGTACGTTTATTACAATCCAATTAACTTGGTTAACTCACTTAAATAAGGAGTGGTTGTAACCCAAGCATTTACTGCACCAGAAACACTATCTCAGTATTTTAAGAATATTTCCTCCTTATTTTTGTCTTTGGAGGTGCACTATAGAGGGTGGTTTTTTAGGCTTTTTTGGTGGTCATAGAACATACTAACATTATTAAATATTTCCAAATGATTTCTGTGAGAGGAAGGAATTTGCTTGCAGAATTCAGCTGTCTAAAAATTACCTACCCTGAATGTGGCAAAAATCCTAATATAGTTCCACTTCCCACATAGTTTTACCTGCACTGTAGTGGAGTTGTTCACATGACAGTGTTAGGTTGAGGAATAAGCAATGCACATACATTTTCATTTTCAAAATTGTGCATGTTATTTTTTTAATGCAAATGACAGGAAGCTACAGACAGATGATCTTCACATTTCCCATGCTGCCCAGGAGTCCAAGCAAAGCTCATCCTACTTTCTTTGTAGGCCCCATGCTAAACCTCCTACTTCCATGTTCCTTTGTATTCCCAAATCAACCAGCAGCTAAGATCCAACTGCAAGGCTCAAAGGTGCACATAAGCCAGCACTTTCCATCCTTCCCTCCCTCACAACTCTCCCTCCTCACTGTATATCTTCTTTTCACCAATAGTATCAGAACTAAAGTGGATGGAGAAGGGGATGAGGGAAGGATATGGCTTGAGCCTGGGCCAGGAACCTATGCTATCATGACAAACCTTGAATCAAGACCCAGCTGCCTTTCCAGAAAATGTATTTATTAGCAATTTCTCTTTTCTAAATTGTCAAAAATAAAATATTTCATGTGCCTTATATTAGGATTTTTCTCTAAGAAGGATTTGTGCAATGCCAGGTCAGAAAGGAGAAAATCCTTAGTCTTAGACATTGACTAGATTCCAAATGTCAAACGGGTACCTTTCAAAAATGCTTCTTAATCAAAATTGTTGACTTTATTCATGATTTTTTTCAGGGCTACTTTTAAGTTTATTTTATTTATTCATTTTCTCTTTTTTCTATACTGTGTTTTGTCAATCTAAGTTATTTACAAATTTTACATACATACAATTTTAAAATAAATAACATACAATAACAATACAAAATAATATAAAACATACAATAGGAATAAGTAACTCTTGAACTTCCCCTCTAAGTCCCCTTGCTGCTTAACACTTCAGCCATGTCTCTTTACTTTTAGATATCATTATAAGCCTCCTTAGAAAGCCAAGTTTTTAAAGTTTTCCTAAATAACTTATGTTCTCTCATTAGCTGTAACTCCTCCAGCTCTGAATTCCAGGGTACTGGTACTGGTTTGTTCACATACCATGGGTACTGGTACTGGTACAGGGTACTGGTACTGGTACTGGTTTGTTCACATACCATGGTCAAGCTATCTTCCTTCACTGAGCTGGTTACTAAAAGACCTTTGTTCACAGACCGTAGTTCCCTTTGTGGCACATACCACTATAATCTGGATCTCAAACATCCATTTTCCAATTTATAGAGTACTTTATGTATTACTACTAACTAGGGATGTGAATCGTGTGATCGATCGTCTTAACGATCGATTTTGGATGAGGGGGGGGGGGAATCTGATCGTCTTAGTTTTTTAGGTTAAAAAATCATTTTATCGGGGGAGGGCGGGAAAACTGGCACACCAAAACGCCAAAGGTAGCGCCGGCACCATTTTGCCCTCACTATGTCGACATAGTGAGGGCAAAGGTAGCACCAGCACCATTTTGAATATTGGCAAATCGGCCCGAGTGCAGAAGGTCGCTCCCGGACCCCCGCTGGACTTTTGGCAAGTCTTGTGGGGGTCAGGAGGCCCCCCCCAAGCTGGCCAAAAGTCCCTGGGGGTCCAGCGGGGGTCCAGGAGCGATCTCCTGCACTCGTGACGTCAGGTCACAGGAACCAAAATGGCGCTGGCGCTACCTTTGCCCTGTCATATGGTAAGGGCAAAGGGCCACCGGCGCCATTTCTCTTAACGCAGCCGTGGCCCGAGAGTGGGAGATTGCGCCGGGACCCCCCCACTGGACCCCAGGTAATTTAAAACATTTTGGAAGGGTGGGGGATTTCTTTTAAAGGGTCGGGGTGGGTTTTAGGGTTGTTTTGGTGTGCCGGTTTTCCCGCCCTCCCCCCCTCCTCTGATTTACGATTTTTGACGATAAATCGGGGGAATTGTTATTGTATCGCGGCTCTAATGATTTTTGACGATTTAAAATATATCTGACGATTGTTTTAAATCGTCAAAAAATGATTCACATCCCTACTACTAACACTTTAAAACAGATCCTAATAGATACTGGTAATCAATGAAGGTCCTTAAGTACAGGCATATGTTCATTAGAGATGTGAATCGGAACCGGAATCTGATCGGTTCCGGTTCCAATTCAAATCTTAAAATTGTTATCGTCCGGCCCGATTGGGTTTTTGTTTATTAGCTGCGCATGAGCCGATAATCAAAAAACACTCCCCGACCCTTAAAAATCGACCCCTTAGCTTCCCCCACCCTCCCGACCCCCCAAAAAAACATTTTAAAATTACCTGGTGGTCCGCTCTCAGGCCATCGACTGCGCTAATAAAAATGGTGCCGATGGCCCTTTACCCTTACCATGTGACAGGGTACCGTGCCATTGGCCGGCCCCTGTCACATGGTAGGAGCATTGGATGGCCGGCGCCATCTTTAAAAATGGGGTGGGCGTCATGTGTCCCCTGGCGCCCGTGGGCCATGTGACACGGGACGTTTTAGTATTATCATGAATAACTAACCGAAAATCATCAAACCCCAATTATAGCTTTAATCAACGCAATATACGCAATTTGAAGTACACAGTTTTCACCAGCTTACAAATGTGATCTTTCATAACTAATTTGCAACCTAGCTGGACTCCCAAGTTACATACAACAGATGTTAGTACAAGATCAGTTCCTTCAAATGACATCTTCGACACACTGGCATCATGCAAACACTATTTTGCCAACAATATAATTTCGGTCTTACATGGTGTTCAATGTTAACCAATTTGATTTAACCATATTTTTATTATTGACAAATATTATTCTAGCATTTCAAATGCATCCTTTAGGGAATCCTAAATTGGAAACCAAAATTGAATATGATCTGTGAACAACTGATACTCTACCCCCAATTTTCCCAATACCTGGCATAACGGTGCAATATAAATATGAAATATTGGGGGGGTCAGGAGACCCCCCCCCCAAGCTGTCCAAAAGTCCCTGGGGGTCCAGCAGGGGTCCCGGAACGATCTCCTGCTCTCAGGCCATCGGCTGCCAGTAACCAAAATGGCTGATAGCCTTTGCCCATACTATGTCACAGGGGCTACCGGTGCCATTGGTCAGCCCCTGTCACATGGTAGGAGCAATCGACCAATGGCGCCGATAGCCACTGTGATATAGTGTGGCCAAAAGCTATCGGCACCATTTTGGTTACTGGCAGCCGATGGCCCGAGTGCAGGAGATAGCTCCGGGACACCTGCTGGACCCCCAGGGACTTTTGACAAGTCTTGGGGGGGTCAGGAGGCCCCCACAAGCTGGCCAAAAGTCCCTGGGGGTCCAGCGGGGGTCCGGGAGCGATCTTGTTGTCGGCTGCCAGTAATCAAAATGGCGCCGATAGCCTTTGCCCATACTATGTCACAGGGGCTACCAGCGCCATTGGTCATCCCCTGTCACATGGTAGGAGCACAAGATGGCGCCGATGGCCATGTGACAGGGGCTGACCAATGGCACCGGTAGCCCCTGTGACATAGGATGGGCAAAGGCTATCGGCACCATTCTAACTCTGAGTGAGGCAGGCACGCCGGGCACGGAGGGTCAAATCGCTCGCGGGAGCCCGCTGGACCACCAGGGATGTTAGTAAGTCTTGGGGAGGGATCGGGATGGTATGGGGGGGGGGATTTGTATTATAATTAATTGTAATGCTTGGGGTGGTTTTTAATTTAAAAAAAATAAAATGTGCCCCTCTTCCCATACAAACCCGAAAAACGGATTTTCCCCGAAGTTCGGGGAAAATCCGTGTTGGGTTTTGGGGCCCCTGAATCACGACGAATTAGGCAATTTCTTTGAAATTGCCTAATTCATGATAAACGAATGCATATCTCTAGTAGTTTGTGCTGTGCTATATAGGTTACCCCATGCTTATATGTTTCCAAGACCAAAAATGTCAGGGTCAGGGCCCTGGTTATTTGCTGTTTGAATCCAGTTCCCGGTTGTCCCCACATTCTTATCAGTTACCCACATTAGCCCTCGTTGATTGCTGTTGAATCCAATTCCCTGTTATGCCTTGCTGTTGGAGCAGAGAGCAATGTTTGAGTTGCATCAGTGTTATTGGTTAAGGATAGTAACCACTGCATCATAAAGTTACCCCTATAATTTTTTCCCCAGATCATAAACGTCAGGGCCCTCAGTTGCTGAAAAAATCCATTTCCCCTTTTCCCCCCTGCCGTTGAAACAGAAAGCAATGATGGAGTTGCATTAACAGTATCAAGGCTTATTGGTTAAGGGAAATAACCGCTGCTCCATCAAGTTACTCCATGCACTCGTTTTTTTCATTTCCATCCTTTAGCCTTTAGGATTGCATGGTATTTATCCCATACCCTTTTGAATTTTTTCACTGTTTTGGTTTTTACCACCTCCTACAGAAGGTCATTCCATGCATACTACTCTCTCCATGAAGAAATATTTTCTGATATTGGGTCTGAGGCATCCTTCCTGGAGTTTCATTTCGTGACCCCTAGTTCTCTGAAATGCTCCCTGTTCCACGTGCAGGTCCCCAGAAGCAGGCAGAGCTCCAGAGTTTCAATGCATGGATGAGACAATGGTGCAGGGAAGAGGGATTCAGTTTTGTAAGGAATTGGGGAAACTCTTTGGGACGTGGAAGACTTTTCTGAAAGGATGGGCTTCACCTTGACCAGAGTGGAACCAAGCTGCTGGCACTAATTTTCAAAAAGGAGATAGAGCAGCTTTTAAACTAGAACAAGGGGGAAAGCCGACAGTCACTCAGCAGTGCATGATTCGGAGAAATGTATCCTTGAAGGATACTAATGAAACAGGAGAGTTAGGTCATCCCAATGGAGAGGTTCCAATAAAAGCAAATGTAGTCCATGGGCCTATGTGCCTATATGTAAAATGTCACCTGAGCTAAAGATTTCCAAATTATCCCTAACAACTGAAAAGCAGGTTGTTAATACAAACAAAAAATACACTTTGAAATGTCTGCATACCAATGCTAGCTGTCTAAGAAGTAAGATGGGAGAATTAGAGTGTATAGCAGTAAATGATGAGATTGACATAATTGGCATCACAGAAACTTGGTGGAAGGAGGATAACCAAGGGACATTTCTATATCAGGGTACAAAATATATCGCAATGACAGAGAGGATCAACTTGGTGGGTGTGTGGCACTTTATGTCTGGGAGGGTTTAGAGTCCAATAGGATAAAGATCATACAAGATACTAAATGTTCAGTAGAATCTATGGGTAGAAATCCCATGTGTGTTGTATAAGAGTAAAGTGATAGGAGTTAGGGGTGTGCATTCGTTTTGACCGCATATGTAAAACGCAACTTATTATTTTTTTTTTAACTTAAAAAAGTGATGAGGCGAAAACGATCGGATTTCCAACTTATTCAACATAGCTATGTTGAATACGTTGGAAATCGCGATTGTTGATCCTAAATAAAAATGTAAACCCCTCACCCTCCTTAATCCCCCCCCCCAAGACTTACCAAAACTCCCTGGTGGTCCAGCGGGGAGTCAGGTTGCCATTCCTGTATTCCTTTGCGAGGAGCACGTGACGTCCGTGTCATGTCGGAGTGACGCGGACGTCACGTGATTCCCCGCGCGTTCGCTCCGGGACCCTCGTTGGACCCAACTGGAACTTTTGGCCAACTTGGGGGGGTCAGGAGGCAAATATTAAGGCATTTAAATACTGAAGCGATTTTGGCGGGAATTAACCTTGCACTTTTTCAAGTTCAGATACTACAACTTTCCGATCAGGACATAGTCCCTGAAGCAGCGCAACCGCGAAACGTACGTTGGACTACAGGAGCTCTTAGTTGTATGAGCACCCTTATTCGGAAGTTTATTTCATCTATTCACATACAACCATTGGAGTATCTTCGCCTATAAAGCACGGCAGCATTGAAGACAAAGATTTGGAAGCGCGGCGGCGCTCCGCACAAGTAAGGAAATTCCGCTTCAAATATATTTACTCTAATACCATCAAAAATATTTTATTATAAATGGACAAAAAAAGATAAAAAGAGAAAATTCAATAAAGTAGTGAATTGAAGTAATTCAAAAGACTTTATCGGACGGATGATTAAAGATGACCCGTTGTGGTTGAAAGCGTGGCTTACTGCCTAAATCAACCAAGGGTGGTATGATGGTCCATATTTCTAGATAAATTCTATGCACAGAAAAAAATAAAAAAACTTTTGGTTTTTGCGACGTCTTTTTATGAGATAAGTGTGGTTCGTTGCATGTTCATCATTAACTGTTTTTGTATAGTAGATTCCAATTAACCCAATATTGACTGGGTAAATGTAACATCAGGACTTGCTAGAGATAAAGTTCCTGGATGTAATAAATGGCTGCTTCATGGAGCAATTGGTTCAGGATCCAATGAGGGAGGGAGCTATTTTAGGTTTAATTCTTAGTGGAACACAGGATTTGGTGAGAGAGGTAACAATGGTGGGTCAACGGGGGACAATGAGTAAATCTACAGTTCTAACACTAAATTTTAAAAAGGGAAAAGTTGATAAAATGAGGAAAATAGTTAGAACAGAATTGAAAGGTGCAGCTGCAAAGGTTAAAAATGTTCAACAGGCATGGACATTGTTTAAAAATACAATCCTAGATGCACAGTCCAGATGTATTCCATGCATTAAGAAAGGTGGAAGGAATGCAAAACGATTATCAATATGATTAAAAGGTGAGGTGAAAGAGGCTATTTTAGCCAAAAAACATCCTTCAAAAATTGTAAAAAGGTTCCATCTGAAGAAAATAGGATAAAGCATAAGCATTGACAAGTTAGCTGTAAAACATTGATAAGACATGCGAAGAGAGAATTTGAAATAAAGTTGGCTGTAGAGGCAAAAAATATTAATAAAAACTTTAAAAATATACGTCCAAAGCAAGAAACCTGTGAGGGAGTCGCTTGGACCGTTAGATTAATGCTAGCAGCTGCCACTTACTCCTCTGTCCGTCGTCCCTTCAATTTTGTTTGTCCATACCTTCATCACCCCTTATCAGTGTCTCTTATAATAATTACACATACTCCATTTTTGGTATAATATGGCCGCAGCTTTTATTTTAAACAACATGGTAACTTTTCTGGATATCCAAGCCGGTAGCATGTTTCCACCACTGCCCGCCTCATGAACCAGACAAGGCAGCCTGAGTCTGTGGGCCCCCCTTATTATTCTCCTTAATGTTAGGGGGGTTCATTTTAGTCCTTTCACCAGCACCCCTTTCAGTATCTGCTTCCCTCATCTTTCTGGAATTCACTCCCCACTTGTTTTCTAGAAACATCTGAAACATATTTCTCTCTGTATGTTAATTATTTTACTATACTGTTATTTATTTCTTTATTTTTTTGCTTACTTTGAGAATAATGATCACCCAGGTCTAATATGGTATGGTTTGTAGTACATGGATTAATATATGTGCTAATTTTGCAAACATGCAAAAAAACCCAACTAACTGAGAAATTCAAGCAATATTTTCATCAATAACAAGGGCAGCTATCTAATTTACTTTCATCTTTGGCTCAAATATTTATAGACTCATGTGACTCTCTACACTTAGATGGTAAGTGTGAATCTGATGAATGCAAGTTTGAATCTGAATATTTGCATTTAAGCAGGATCACACAAATCCCAATTGGGCACCCATGGAGCTTCAAGTCTAGGCATAATAACTTAGATTTATTAGACTTGTCTCATAGCCATTCTCCAGTTGACTTTCATTATTCAACTGCCCCCTGTTCAGATGGGGGTCAGATTTAATCCCCCGCCTTGTTCCCGAGCAAGGGGGGGTGTAAAAAACAAAAACCTACTCTTCAAATTTAATTAATTGTACCCCTCCACCCTCCTGACCCCCCAAGACTTGCCCAACCGACCCCACAAGA
The DNA here is from genome assembly GCF_901001135.1 of Rhinatrema bivittatum. Lineage (NCBI taxonomy): Eukaryota > Metazoa > Chordata > Amphibia > Gymnophiona > Rhinatrematidae > Rhinatrema > Rhinatrema bivittatum. The sequence goes on along the minus strand of NC_042630.1, from coordinate 44,691,819 downwards.
CTTACTGATTTAAAATGTTGGTATCTATTCAAACCAAATCACACTACCTCAACACCTTTCCAAGGTGAGTAACTGAACTGAACTTTTCAACCTTTTTACTTAGGTATACACTGCTCCTAGCTTATTTCTAGCTTCTGGCTACTTTTGTTGTTTTGTTTGTTTGTTTTTAATATACACAAACACTCTAACTTGTGCTTACTAGCTGCCTTACAGACTTATTAAAAATAAACACACTATCTACTGCTTACTAGCTGCTTTACTGACTGACCATTTAAAAATACAGTCTAACTTCAGTTTATTTGCTGCCTTACTGACTATTAAAAGCATAAACACACAAACACACTAAATAATATTCCTAAATAGTTAACTTCGCCCCAGTACTTTTAAAAAAGAAAATGTCCCAAGCAAAAACTTACTGATTCCTTCCAGCCACCAGCAAGGTGATCCTCTCCTCTCAGTGCTCCCACTGATGGAAGCAGTGAATCATTTTATGAGATGTGCAGACAGGAGATATTTTAAGGCACCCCAAGCCTGATGGACTGGCTCCAGACAGAAACAACTTGACATTTGGAGTCACATTTTCTGTATAGTTAATGACTCTTAAGAATATGCCCTGAGCTTTAAGTCACAGGAGTGATGTCACAATGCAGTGACATGAGTGATGTCACAATAGGCTAATTTATGTGTGATGTCACATGTGGTTGTTACTCACAAGAGAAATATAAAATTTGTTCAAATCAATGTCCCCTGTTAGGTACATGAAAGACCACTTACATCTTTCTTTACCAGGTGCACTCTAGCCATTTTGTGGATTATGCAAGACCCTTTAAGGGAATTGTGGCCCAGTACAGAAGGACTGGGCACAACTAATGGGAAAAAAGGAGTTAGTGGTCTTCCATGCAAAGGGAATATTGGTTTTAACTAATAGGAATGATGTCATGTTGAGCTGTATCCCTTACTTGTGATATCACATGGGACTGTATCTATCAGCAGTGAGTTATGTTGGGCTGTATCTCACAAAAGTGATGTCACTTGGGGCTGTGTGTCACAACGGTGATGTCTTGTTAGTCTGTATTGCACAGTGGTTATGTCATTAGGCTGTTTCTCACAGTGATGATGTCATAGTGCTGTAGAATTGACAGTACTTATGCTATAATGGAGTGTGTAGAGGCCTGAGAATACCAAGAGGAAGGAATTTACTGATCCCAAAGATTGAGATTTGACCCTCCACAGGGTTCTCAGTGAGATTATTTCTGGATCATGAAGGAAAGATCCCTCTCTGATTGGAAGGGTTTGTATATCTGTGAATCTTTTCTTGAGTCAGCTGTCTAAGAGTTGTGCTAAGTTGCACTGGAGCATTCTTTCTGGTTTCCCTTTTGGGCCCAATCAGAACCAGGGTTGGAATCTGGAACCAGGAGCCTTCCTTCACAACTAGGATGCAAGTTTTCTCCTATTTTATTATTCCCCTTTCCCCACCAAGCCCAATGTATTTAGTCTGGTCACTGTAATCTCAGACAGAGACCATGTGGCAGGGATCATTCTGGAACTAAAAAATCTTGGTCCCTAAAACCGGCCTTGAGCAATGACCACCCCCCCCCCCCCCCTCCATGGGGCTATGAATGCTGCCTCTACTAATACGCAGCAATAGCTAACTTGAGAATGGAAGACCCAACCCAGGGATTGAACCAGAAACTTTAAAGGGAGCGACATCTTGAGCCTTTCTAGAAACTGGAGTCTCCTCCTTCTAATAACCTGCCTTGATTTGTACATCATGTGGCTTCTTAAGCAGCTTCCCTATTACTTTCCTCAATGCATCTTTCACCTCCTTATTTCTCAGACTGTAAATAATGGGGTTCAGCATGGGGGTGACCGATGTGTAGACCACAGACAGGATTTTTCCCTGCTCCTGGGAGTATGTTGAGCTGGGGCTCATGTAAATTGAAAAGAGTGACAGATAATATATGGAAATAACGATGAGGTGGGAGGAGCAGGTGTTGAAGGCTTTACGCTTCCCCTCTGCAGAGCGGATCCTCAGGATGGCTGAGATAATGTAGGTGTAGGATATAAGAGTCACAAGGAAGGCAGGCACCGATAACAATGCAATTTCAACAAACAATATAGTTTCAGGGCCAGCCGTGTCAGTACAGGAAAGCTTTAACAGTGGCATGAGCTCACAGAAGAAATGATTGACCTTGTTAGAGCCACAGAATGAAAGGCGGGTGACAGAGGCTGTGATTGTCTCAGAAGGTAGAAAGCCAATGATCCAGGAAGCGGCTGTCAGCAGGACACAGGCTCTCTGATTCATGATGACTGAATAGTGTAAGGGGTGGCAGACTGCAGCATAGCGATCATAAGCCATAGCAGTGAGAAGGAACGCCTCAATGCCAGTGAAACCTAGGAAGAAATACAGCTGCACCATGCACCCAGCATAGGAAATGGTCTTATTGCCTGACAGGAAGATCTCCAGCAGTTTTGGGATGACAGTGGAGGTGCAGCAGATGTCTGTGAGAGACAGGCTACAGAGAAAGAAGTACATGGGAGTGTGCAGGCGGGGGTCAGCATAGATCACTGTAATAATCACAAGGTTCCCCAGCAGGGTGATAATGTAGATGACTAGGAAGACCAGGAAGAGAGGAACCTGCAGCTGGGGATTATCAGAAAGTCCCAGAATTATAAATTCTGCCACCAATGTCATGTTTTCAATGTCCATTTGTTCCTTTTTTCTTGTCCTGTGGGTATAAGAATAAATTAGATATGACATATGTTTCGTACAGATATCATTGATCATTACAGATGCTGCAATGTGTGGCCAGAAAAAAAGGTCACTGATCTGCACCTCAACAGGTATCACATTAAAGTCACTCACTGGGCATTGGACATTTAGGGGCGGATTTTCAGAGCCCTGCTCGCGTAAATCCGCCCAAAACCGGGCGGATTTACGCGAGCAGGGCCCTGCGCGCCGGGAAGCCTATTTTACATAGGCCTCCCGGTGCGCGCAGAGCCCCGGGACTCGCGTAAGTCCCGGGGTTCTCCGAGGGGGGCGTGTCGGGGGCGGGCCCGGTCGTCGCGGCGTTTCGGGGGCATGTCGGCAGCATTTTGGGGGCGGGTACGGGGGCGTGGCTACGGCCCAGGGCGGTCCGGGGGCGTGACCGCGCCCTCCGTACCCGCCCCCAGGTCGTGCAGGAGGCCCGCTCGCGCGCAGGGATTTACGCCTCCCTCCCTCCGCCATCTTGTGCTCCTACCATGTGACTGGGGCTGACCAATGGCACCAGTAGCCCCTGTGACATAGTATGGGCAAAGGCTATCTGCGCCATTTTGATCACTGGCAGCCGACGGTCCAAGTGCAGGAGGTCGCTCCCGGACCCCCGCTGGACTTTTGGCAAGTCTTGTGGGGGTCAGGAGGGTCCTCCAAGCCTTGCCAAATGTCCCTGGTGGTCCAGCGGGGGTCCGGGAGCCACCTCCTGCACTCGGACCGTCGGCTGCCAGTAATCAAAATGGCGCCAATCCCCTTACTATGTCACAGGGGCTACCAGTGCCATTGGTCAGCTCCTATCACATAGTAGGAGCACAAGATGGTGCCAATGGCCATGTGACAGGGGCTGACCAATGGCACCGGTAGCCCCTGTGACATAGTAGGTCAAAGGCTATCAGTGCCATTTTGATCGAGGCAGACCAGACAGCCCGACAGCATGGAGGGAAAAATCCCTCACAGGACCCTGCTGGACCACCAAGGATGTTAGTAAGCCTTGGGGAGGGATCAGGATGGTGGTCGGGGTTGTATTTAATGTATTAAAGTGAATTGTAATGCTTGGGGTGGGGGGTTTTTAGCTTCGTTTTCCCGCATCATTTTTTGGGCCAGTTTTGTTTTTTCCCGTTTAGTTTTTGTTCATTTTTCCAAAAAACTAACCGAGGAAAAACAAAATTTACCCCGATGCGTCCGACTGAAAAAATGACCCGGTAGAAAAAAATGAAGCTCATCTCTAATTCTAAGTACTAAAATCATTTTAAGAAAAAACAAGCATATCTGGATAAAACTGACACCATTTTTAAGAGTAAAATGAAAATATGAGCAATTAGAAATAGAACGTGGGGACTACTAAGATTAATACAAGGGCAGCTATCGATCCACAAATAAGAGATCAGGTTGGGAGTATGGGATGTCCATCCATTATATTTCATTTACATAATGATGAAAGGATTAGCAAACATTTATTCGAGTGTGATCCTGCAGGTTAAGATGAAGCTCCCCTTGCAGTACAGATCTTCAGCAGAGTGGACACACCTGAAGGAGTAGAGAAAATGAGAGGTGATGTAAGAAAAGGAGTGGTTGAAGATTTGGCAGCTGGGATTCAATGCCAAGAAGTGCAGAGTCCTGCATCTGGGGTGCGTAAATCCAAAGTAATAGCATAGGAATGGGGAGCAAAAGACTGATGTGCACAGACCAGGAGTGAACCCTCAGGATATTAGTGTCTGAGGATCTGAAGATAGTTAAGCAATGTGACAAGGAGGTAGCTAAAACCATTGGGATGCTGGGCTGCATGGAGAGAGGTATAACCAGGCAGGAAAAAGGAGGTGTTAATACCCCTATATAGGTCAATATTGAGGCCTCCCAGGGGTATTGTGTTCTAGAGATGTGAATCATTTCCGGAATCGTTTCCGGTATCGTGTTCGTAGAACCATAGGAGATCTTTGTTTCCCATGGTTCTAACTGCTTTTTTTTTTTTTGGCTGTCCTAAGATGAAAAAAAAACACTGTCAAATTTAATTAACAATCCTCCACCCTCCTGACCCCCTGAAAAGTTGCCTAAAATCCTTGGTGGTCCAACGGGGGTTCCAGGAGCGATCTCCAGCTCTCGGGCCATCGGCTGCAAGAAAACAATATGGTGCCATGGCCCTTTACCCTTACCATGTGACAGGGGCTATCAGTGCCATTGGCTGGCCCCTGTCACATGGTAGGAGCAATGGATGGCCAGCACCATTTTTTAAGATGGCCATGTGACAGGGGCCGGACAATGGCACTGATAACCCCTGTCACATGGTAAGGGCAAAGGGCCATCGGTGCCATTTTGATTAGTGGCAGCTGATGGCCCGAGAGGGGGACAATGCTCCCGGGACCCTCGCTGGACCACCAGGGACTTTAGGCAAGGTTTTGGGGGGGGGGGGGGGGTGTTTGGGGGGGGGGGATTGTAAATAATCAGATCTGAAGGGTTGGGGTGGGTTTGGATTTTTTTTCTATGTGCCCTTTCTCCACTCCCCCCCCCCCCAAAAAAAAATAAAATGATAGGAAAACCACACAAAAGTTTGTGGGGTTTTCCTATCATGTTCAGGGTCCCCCGATACATGACAACTTTTGAAATATTGTACAATATTTGAAATCATCGAAAAACGAATGCACATCCCTATTGTGTTCAGTTCTGGAGACCGTATCTCAAAAAGGATGGAGGTGGACCTGAGAGAGGTGACCAAAATAGTGCAGGGTCTGCATCAAAAGCCATATGAGGCATTCCAGGCTGGAGCTCACATACCTTATAAAGGTGATATTGAGATAAGTCTGCTCATGTTGCAAGGCAGTCCCAAATTTATTCACTTAACTTTGGTTTATCTGGGTAACCTCAGTGGTGCAGCGGCTGAATATTGACCAGGCCAAGGACATTAATTTAGGTTTGTTTAACATTAAACTGAAAGATGAGTCTCTGTAAGGGATGAAACTTTCATAGAGGATGTGAACTAACAATTTGAAGGAACCTGGTGATGTCTAAAGCCTTAGCATGATCCAGAAAACATAAAGGAAGACTTTATAAGCCCCAAATCTGATCAGGTGCGTTTTATACTGACTTGCTATTTCATGGATGGGTCAGAATAATCTGTTGGTAAATGTAAAAAAAGACAGAAAAGATATCACTTACACGAGGAATAAATGAAACATAAATATCACTACAGCTAGGAAAGGATAGTGTGAAGGCTATTCATGATTTAGGAGACTTGTTAGACACCTGATTTACCTTACGGCAACAGCTATTAACTGTGGTGAGGAAAGGTATTTTCAAGCTAAGAAAAATCACATGATTAAGATACATATTGAATAGGAGGAATTTTAGACCAGTAATGCAGGCCTTATGTGGTCCTTCCCAAGGGCTCTGTGCAATCAATGAATGCGGCAGCCTGGATAATTGCAGGGTGTGCTCTATCAGCCCAGGTCACCTTGACATTGAAGGAGCCAGACAGGCTTTGCTCCAATACAGAGTTCAATTTAAGATTTTGACATTGGTGCATCGGGTATTATATGGGAAGTTTCCTCAATATTAGCTAGATTTAGCGCAAGTATATTGTCCAGCCCGTAATCTCTGTTAATGTTAAATTTGTACATTACCATTCAAAAAAACATAGAAACATAGAAATGATGGCAGAAAAGGACCAAATGGTCCATACAGTCTGCCCAGCAAGCTTTTTAAGTTAGTAACTGCCACTCCGTGCTGGTTTCTCCCATGTTTCTCTTAAGGGCAGTAACTGTTTCTTTGTGCAGTTATCCCCAAGCCTTATGGCAATCATAAAAATTGCAGCTAGAAACATTTTTTAAACAGTTTCAAAATTGCCAAATAGCTTCATCTATAGTTTCAGAAAGAGAAGACAATGAGTTCCAGAGCCTCAGATCTCCAAAGATAAATGTGATCCATTTTGTTTGCTTTAATTTGGAAGTAGGAGCCAGAGTTTCCAACAAGCTTCGTTGTGAAGACCACAAGAATCATAATGGCTGATGCGGGTTTCCAGCATTGTAAATATAAAGATGGGAAGACATGAATAATGCTTTGAAATCTATTTGTTGTGTTACAGGTAACCAATGTGAATCCTTTGCAACAGGATGAATGTGGCTCTCATGGTTTTTCACCTGTTATTAAACTGTTATATAGTGTCTATAAATCAGATTCATGTGAACATCCCTACATCCCAGGGTTCTTAAGGAACTAAAAAATGAAATATCAGATCTATTAGTTAAAATTTAAAACATACCAATAAATCATCCATTGTACCTGAAGACTGGAGAGTGGCCAATGTAACCCCAATATTTAAAAAGGGCTCCAGGGGTGATCCGGAAAACTATAGACCAGTGTGCCTGACTTTAGTGTCAGGAAAAATAGTAGAAACTATTCTAAAGATCAAAATTGCAGTGTATATAGAAAGACTTGGTTTAATGGAACACAGTCAGCATGGCTTTACCCAAGGGAAGTCTTGCCTCACAAATCTGCTTCATTTTTTTGAAGGGGTTAATAAACATGTGGATAAATTTGAGCCAGTAGATGTAGTGTTTTGGATTTTCAGAAGGCATTTGACAAAGTCCCTCATGAAAGGCTTCTAAGAAAACTAAAAAGTCATGGGATAAGAGGCATTGCCCCTTCATGGAATACTAACTGGTTAAAAGACAGGAAACAGAGAGTAGGATTAAATTGTCAATTTTCTCAGTGAAAAAGCATAAACAATGGAGGTTCTGAGGGATCTGCACTTGGACCGGTGATTTTCAATATATTTATAAATGATCTGGAAAAGAATATGACGAGTGGGGTAACCAGATTTGCAGATGATTCAAAATTATTCAGAGTAGTTAAATCACAAGCGGATTGTGGTAAATTGCAGGATGACCTTGAAAACTGGAAGATTAGGCATCCAAATGGCAGATGAAATTTAATGTGGACAAGTGCAAGGTGTTGCAGATAGGAAAAATAACCCATGCTATAGTTACACGATGTTACATTCCATATTAGGTGCTACCACCCAGGAAAAAGATTTAGGCATCATAGTGGATAATTCATTGAAATTGTCGGCTCAGTGTGCTGCGGCAGTCAAAAATGCATACAGAATTTTAGGAATTATTAGGAATGGAATGGTGAATAAAATGGAAAATGTCATAATGCCTCTGTATCATACCATGGTGAGATCGCACCTTCAGACTGTGTACAATTCTGGTTGCCGCATCTCAAAAGAGATGAGGAAAAGCTAAAGAGGTTAGGGTTGCTCAGCTTGGAGAAGAGATGGCTGAGGGGGGATATGATAGTGGTTTTAAAATCATGAGAGGACTAGAACAGGTAGATGTGAATTAGTTATTTACTCTTTTGGATAATAGAAGGACTAGGGGGCACTCCATGATGTTAGCAAGTAGCACATTTAAAACTAATTGGGGAACATTATTTTTTACTTTGCACAATTAAGCTATGGAATATGCTGTCAGAGGATGTGATTAGGCAATTAGTGTAGCTGGGTTTAAAAAAGATTTGTATAAGTTCTTGGAGAAGTCCATTAACTGCTAGAAATCAAGTTGACTCAGGGAATATCTACTGCTATTTCTAGCATCAGTAGCATTGGATCTACTTAATGTTTCCACCCTAACATATTTCCACCCTAACATTTCTGAGAGTTATCAAAAGATGTAAACATCAAATATTCGACTCTCCCAAATGAAGAAAGAGCTAAGGGTGAGTACCAGAGTCAGAGGGGCAAATGTCACAATGACAGAGCTGGGCATTACAGCTGAAGCACAGGGAGATGGAATGACACCCCAAATTCATACACAGAGAGTCACTGACAGAGCTGGGGATTACAACCGAGATACAGGGAGATAAAGAAACACCCCCAAGGTCATACACAGTGACAGAGCCGGGTATTAGAGGTACAGAAAGTTAAAGTGACTCCCCTAATATGAAACGCAGAAGCAGTACAGTGTTTAGAGCTCATAGAATTTTACGTTGAATTGAGATAGTTATATATTTGCAGCTTTATCAGATTCTTTTGTATCTGTCCCTGAGCTCCATCCTACCCCTGGCACATCAGATCCCTGCAGCTTCTCTCCATCACAGTTGTAGATTCAAACATGATAAACCCATTTTACATTCTCTTTCTCAGATGCTCTTAGTTAGCAGGGTCTGAGCCCCATAGAAGCTTCTGAAAATAATCGTAAGCTTACAGAAGGCATTAAAGCCGCATGTTACAGGATTTCTGGAGTTTCTCCTTACATGCCCAGCAGCGCTGCCTCCTCTCTTCCACTGTGGACCAGGCAAGGATACCTCAGGCGTCTTAAATGCTTTAAGAAAGGGACATGGAGATACAACTGTGTTTTGTGCATTTGGGAAATTAAAAAACTCTCACAGACAACTAAGTGATGGTTTGCTGCTCTGTGCCTGAGTTGCCTGGAAATTTTAGAAGTGATTGATCCATGGTGAGAATAAATGATGGATCTCTCATTTTGTTCTGTTCCACCTCTGCCAAGGGTATGTCCTATTAATTGATCATTAGTCATATTTGAGGTCATAAGTTAATTTAAACTCCTTCCTCATGTACAGTCCCCTCCCTAGCTATCTCTCTCTCTCTCACGCACATACACCATTATGTGGTATTTATCTAATGATGATATCAGCAAACTTTCTCCTAAATTTTCAGCTCTTTGGGGAAGTGTCCTGCAATATTCTGTATCTGGCTATTAATTGTATATTTTATATAGTTTACCTACTGCATTCTCCCCATCTGCACATACATCAGTATGAATCATGTGGTCCACTGAGACAGACAGAAGATCTTTCTTATACAGTATAGTTAACCTAATTGCCAATTGTGAAGGAGGTAAAGATGGTCTAAGGTGATGGTGGGAAGCAGCTCATGGCATTTCAGTTATTGGAGTGGAAAGGGTGGGTTTTCCATTAAGAGACTGGGCAGTTGGGGTAGAGTGATGGGGACTGGGCAGCAATGTATGTGCAAACACTTCACCTGCTTTCCATGCAAGTAGAACATTTCCTGCAAAATGACATGTGCTACTTCTCAATCCTTCCTAAAATATGACCTCCTAAATGCAGCTGAGAGTACCTGTGTGGAGAATGTATGTGTGTGTGCTTTTGGCCATGGTTACAGGGACTCCTGTTCTTCTGTATTCCTCTGAGACTCCCAGCCCTCTCTCTGGTTCCTGGCATTGTCAGGAGTGGAAGGAAGATGGCTGAGGCATAGGATCTACTCAACCTTCATCTCAGACAAGGCATGGGATATCCTGTACCTTCTTCTCAGATGTGGCATAGGATCTACTCAACCTTCATCTCAGACAAGGCATGGGATATCCTGTACCTTTTTCTCAGATGGGGCATAGGATCTACTCAACCTTCATCTCAGACAAGGAATGAGATATCCTGTACCTTCTTCTCAGATGGGGCATGGGATCTATTCTACCTTCATCTTAGAAGAGGCATGGGAATCTACTCTACCTTACTCTCTGCTCTGGTCCATGCCACACAGAGAGTCTTCATCACATTTGGAAGTAGATTTACCTTTTAATCATATCCAAGCAGAAACCTTAGCCTGACGGAGTAGATTATTGACTTAAGGAATGGCCTCTGCCATTACTGGCATCAGTAGCATGGGATCTTCTTAGTGTTTGGGTACTTGCCAGGTTCTTGTGACCTGGTTTGGCCTCTGTTGGAAACAGGATGCTGGGTTTGATGGACCCTTGGTCTGACCCAGCATGGCAATTTCTTATGTTCTTATTATATGATATAGGATCAGAATACAGGTGTTTGTCTCCTAGGATCATTTCCTAGGATACCTGAGATTTGGGATGGGGGTAAGAGTTGTTTCTTTAGATGATCATGCTGGGACTGTTGCGATCCCCCCTGCTGCTGCGCTGCAGGAGGTCTCTTACCTTCCTCCAGAGGCCGCTCTGAAGCCAGGGCCTCGCCTGCGCATCATCCAGGACTTGCTCCAGGGCCTGAGAGGCCTAGCTGTGCCGGTGGCTTGCAGCCTCAGTGTTTGGACTTCCTGTTGGGCGACGCCCTTCCCTAGGGGCTGGCCCGCAGCTCTCTACCCTAGTTATAGGACCAGCGGTGGGCGGTCCTGGCAAGCTCCTCCCAGGGAGTTGCCCTCTACCTCCAGTATTTAAGGACTTTCTGTTCACTGTGTCTTTGCCTTCGGATTGGGTTACACAGTTGTCTGTGGCCTGTCCCGATCCAGGTCCTCCGTGGCTCTGACTCCTGCTTGTCGTCAGCCTGCCTTGACTCCGGTCCGTGACTCCGACTCCTGCTTGTCTTCAGCCTGCCTTGACTCCGGTCCGTGACTCCGACTCCTGCTTGTCTTCAGCCTGCCTTGACTCCGGTCCGTGACTCCGACTCCTGCTTGTCTTCAGCCTGCCTTGACTCTGGTCCGTGATTCCGACTCCTGCTTGTCTTCAGCCTGCCTTGACTCCGGTCCGTGACTATGACTCCTGCTTGTCTTCAGCCTGCCTTGACTCCGGTCCGTGACTCCGACTCCTGCTTGTCTTCAGCCTGCCTTGACTCCGGTCCGTGACTCCGACTCCTGCTTGTCTTCAGCCTGCCTTGACTCCGGTTTGTGACTCCGACTCCTGCTTGTCTTCGGCCTGCAGATTGTGCATTACAGTTGTCTGTAACCTTGCCAGTCCAGGTCCTCCATGTTTCCTGCTGCTTGCTGTTCCTGATATCCAGTGTCTCTGCCTTGATGTCGGTCTCTGACCCTGCCTGATGTCTGCTCCTGTTTCTGCCAGCCGAGGGGGCTTCGGATGTGAGTATCCCAGCATCGGAGTTCCTGCTCGCCTGGGTCTTCCCCGCACCCTCCTTCTCAGCGTGGTCCGCGACCAGCCTACCTAGGCTGTGTAGGGCGCGTCTGGGGCAGGGTGGTCCGTGACTCAGTCCCACGGGTGGGCTGAGTAGGGCGCCCTGATGGACAGTGCAATGTTCCCGTCCAGCCTTGTCTCCAGTGTCTGCTTCAGCCCTTGTCCGGATGTCTACCTGTCTCTGCCTTGACCTGGTTCCTGAGCCTTCTGTCCTGTTGGGCCCTGGAGTGGCCAACAGGAGGGATTCGTCCCACGGGCTCTTGAGCTTCTGCCAGCCGAGGGGGCTTCGGATGTGAGTATCCCAGCATCGGAGTTCCTGCTCGCCTGGGCCTTTCCTGTGTCTCGCTTCAGCCCTTGTCCTGATGTCTTCGTCTTGCTTCTGCCCCGTCTGATGTCTTCAGTTTAAGGACTCTGTCTGCCCTCGCCTCTGTCCGGCCTGCTGCCCATTGCCGTTCCCTGTGGCGGGTCCGAAAGGGCCGGGAACAGTCGGAGGACCGTTCACTAGTCAACTTCCCCGTGTTGGCTACCATGGGCATGCAGGTCCGGCTGAGGGCTGGACTCCCTGCTTCTGTTCCTGCCTGCCTGGCTCACCATGCCTGCTCAGCTCACCTCCCACGGTGTGGCCTTGGGCTCCTCCTGGGGTCCTGCCGTGGCCCAAGGGCTCACCACCCGCCCGAGACGACCGCGCCCGCGCGCGCTCGTAACAGAATCCGAAGGCCATGAGCTCGGTGAGCTGTGCTCGTGATGGACTTGTCTGATTCCAGGATTTTTTCTTCTGTCTGCTTTTGTTCCTCGACCTGCTGGAGGCGCCAGCTTCTGCTCTTGCTTACGACCTGCTGGAGGCGCCAGCTTCTGCTCTTGCTTACGACCTGCTGGAGGCGCCAGCTGTTTGGGTTCCCACGACCTGCAGGAGGCGCCTGCGCCCAAACCATCGTTTCCTTGTTCCCAGGATGGAGTTCCACGCCCTGCAGGAGGTGCCTGCGCTCCTCCTGATGTTGCTGTAGTTTCTGCCTGCCCTTCCCCCCTCTTGTTCTTGCTCTTGCTTCTGCCGTGGGTGCTTGTTTCTGCTGTGTGCCTGGGGTGCTTGTTTCTGCTGTGTGCCTGGGGGTGCTTGTTTCTGCTGTGTGCCTGGGGGTGCTTGTTTCTGCTGTGTGCGGCGTGGGTGCTCGTTTGTGCTGTTGGCCCTGTGTTGCTCGTTTGTGCTGTTGGCCCTGTGTTGCTCGTTGGTGCTGTTGGCCCTGTGTTGCTCGTTGGTGCTGTTGGCCCTGTGTTGCTCGTTGGTGCTGTTGGCCCTGTGTTGCTTGTTGGTGCTGTTTTCCTGCTTGTTGTCTGTTTTTCCCTGTGTTGCTCGTTTGTGCTGTTTTCCTGCTTGTTGTCTGTTTTTCCCTGTGTTGCTCGTTTGTGCTGTTTTCCCGCTTGTTTCCTGCTTGTGGGTTCCCGTCCTCCTCGTTCCCGCGTTGTTTCCCCTGCTTCCTGTCTCTCGCCCTTCGCTCCTTCTCCCTTCGCTCCCTTGCTCTCCGCTCCCTTGCTCTCCGCTCCCTTGCTCTCTGCTCCCTTGCTCTCCGCTCCCTTGCTCTCCGCTCCCTTGCTCTCCGCTCCCTTGCTCTCCGCTCCTTCGCTCTCCGCTCCCTTGCTCTCTGCTCCTTCGCTCTCCGTTCCCTTGCTCCCTCTTGGTTTTTGTGTGTGTCGCTCGCGCGGTCTCCGTTCGCTCTGTCTCTTGTTCCCTCGGTCCCGTGTTTCCTTGGGTTTGGTTGGTCTCTCGTTGTGTTTGGTTGCTTGCCTGTGGTGTGTGTGTGTTTGGTTGGTTGCTTGCCTGTGGTGTGTGTGTGTTTGGTTGGTTGCTTGCCTGTGGTGTGTGTGTGTGTTTGGTTGGTTGCTTGCCTGTGGTGTGTGTGTGTGTTTGGTTGGTTGCTTGCCTGTGGTGTGTGTGTGTGTTTGGTTGGTTGCTTGCCTGTGCTGTGTGTTTGGTTGGTTGCTTGCCTGTGCTGTGTGTGTGCTTGGTTGCTTGCCTGTGCTGTGTGTGTGCTTGCTTGGTTGCTTGCCTGTGCTGTGTGTGCTTGCTTGCTTGCTTGCCTGTGCTGTGTGTGTGTGTTTGGTTGCTTGCCTGTGCTGTGTGGTTGTTGGTTGCTTGCTTGCTTGCTGTGTGGTTGTTGGTTGTTGGTTGCTTGCTTGCTTGCTTGTGGTGTGTGGTTGTTGGTTGCTTGCTTGCTTGCTTGTGGTGTGTGGTTGTTGGTTGGTGGTTGCTTGCTTGCTTGTGGTGTGTGGTTGTTGGTTGCTTGCTTGCTTGCTTGTGGTGTGTGGTTGTTGGTTGCTTGCTTGCTTGCTTGTGGTGTGTGGTTGTTGGTTGCTTGCTTGCTTGCTTGTGGTGTGTGGTTGGTGGTTGCTTGCTTGCTTGCTTGTGGTGTGTGGTTGGTGGTTGCTTGCTTGCTTGCTTGTGGTGTGTGGTTGGTGGTTGCTTGCTTGCTTGCTTGTGGTGTGTGGTTGGTGGTTGCTTGCTTGCTTGCTTGTGGTGTGTGGTTGGTGGTTGCTTGCTTGCTTGCTTGTGGTGTGGTGTGGTTGTTGGTTGCTTGCTTGCTTGCTTACTTGTGGTGTGGTTGTTGCTTGCTTGCTTGCTTGCTTACTTGTGGTGTGGTTGTTGCTTGCTTGCTTGCTTACTTGTGGTGTGGTTGTTGGTTGCTTGCTTGCTTGCTTGTGGTATGTTGTGGTTGTTGGTGGTTGCTTGCTTGCTTGTGGTGTGTTGTGGTTGTTGGTGGTTGGTTGCTTGCTTGTGGTGTGTTGTGGTTGTTTGCTTTTCTTGCTTGGCTTTTGTTTTTGGTCCCTCTGTGAGGGGGGGGATTCTTTGAGGGGGGGGTACTGTTGCGATCCCCCCTGCTGCTGCGCTGCAGGAGGTCTCTTACCTTCCTCCAGAGGCCGCTCTGAAGCCAGGGCCTCGCCTGCGCATCATCCAGGACTTGCTCCAGGGCCTGAGAGGCCTAGCTGTGCCGGTGGCTTGCAGCCTCAGTGTTTGGACTTCCTGTTGGGCGACGCCCTTCCCTAGGGGCTGGCCCGCAGCTCTCTACCCTAGTTATAGGACCAGCGGTGGGCGGTCCTGGCAAGCTCCTCCCAGGGAGTTGCCCTCTACCTCCAGTATTTAAGGACTTTCTGTTCACTGTGTCTTTGCCTTCGGATTGGGTTACACAGTTGTCTGTGGCCTGTCCCGATCCAGGTCCTCCGTGGCTCTGACTCCTGCTTGTCGTCAGCCTGCCTTGACTCCGGTCCGTGACTCCGACTCCTGCTTGTCTTCAGCCTGCCTTGACTCCGGTCCGTGACTCCGACTCCTGCTTGTCTTCAGCCTGCCTTGACTCCGGTCCGTGACTCCGACTCCTGCTTGTCTTCAGCCTGCCTTGACTCCGGTCCGTGATTCCGACTCCTGCTTGTCTTCAGCCTGCCTTGACTCCGGTCCGTGACTATGACTCCTGCTTGTCTTCAGCCTGCCTTGACTCCGGTCCGTGACTCCGACTCCTGCTTGTCTTCAGCCTGCCTTGACTCCGGTCCGTGACTCCGACTCCTGCTTGTCTTCAGCCTGCCTTGACTCCGGTTTGTGACTCCGACTCCTGCTTGTCTTCGGCCTGCAGATTGTGCATTACAGTTGTCTGTAACCTTGCCAGTCCAGGTCCTCCATGTTTCCTGCTGCTTGCTGTTCCTGATATCCAGTGTCTCTGCCTTGATGTCGGTCTCTGACCCTGCCTGATGTCTGCTCCTGTTTCTGCCAGCCGAGGGGGCTTCGGATGTGAGTATCCCAGCATCGGAGTTCCTGCTCGCCTGGGTCTTCCCCGCACCCTCCTTCTCAGCGTGGTCCGCGACCAGCCTACCTAGGCTGTGTAGGGCGCGTCTGGGGCAGGGTGGTCCGTGACTCAGTCCCACGGGTGGGCTGAGTAGGGCGCCCTGATGGACAGTGCAATGTTCCCGTCCAGCCTTGTCTCCAGTGTCTGCTTCAGCCCTTGTCCGGATGTCTACCTGTCTCTGCCTTGACCTGGTTCCTGAGCCTTCTGTCCTGTTGGGCCCTGGAGTGGCCAACAGGAGGGATTCGTCCCACGGGCTCTTGAGCTTCTGCCAGCCGAGGGGCTTCGGATGTGAGTATCCCAGCATCGGAGTTCCTGCTCGCCTGGGCCTTTCCTGTGTCTCGCTTCAGCCCTTGTCCTGATGTCTCCGTCTTGCTTCTGCCCCGTCTGATGTCTTCAGTTTAAGGACTCTGTCTGCCCTCGCCTCTGTCCGGCCTGCTGCCCATTGCCGTTCCCTGCGGCGGGTCCGAAAGGGCCGGGAACAGTCGGAGGACCGTTCACTAGTCAACTTCCCCGTGTTGGCTACCATGGGCATGCAGGTCCGGCTGAGGGCTGGACTCCCTGCTTCTGTTCCTGCCTGCCTGGCTCACCATGCCTGCTCAGCTCACCTCCCACGGTGTGGCCTTGGGCTCCTCCTGGGGTCCTGCCGTGGCCCAAGGGCTCACCTCCCGCCCGAGACGACCGCGCCCGCGCGCGCTCGTAACAGGGACTTTGAGCATCCATGGAACAATTTAAATAAGTTTCCCTGTTGCCTTTTGACATATTTTAATCTATTCTTAATTACAAGTTATCTTTATTCTGACTGGTCAGAAAATATAAGAGAGGAATCATAGGAGGAAATTTCAATGGTGATTTTTACTTTTTTATTTCTGTAGGAGTGGAGAAATGTATGTGGGGTTTACCACAGGTGCTTTTAATTTACAGGAAATATTTCATGTGGTTTTATTTAATAATTTCAGTTTCTGCTTTATTGGTAGACCAAAGCAGGGACAAAATATTCTGCATACAATTTATGAACCAGATTGTTTCAACAAACAAAACAATCCACCACTACGGCAGAAACAGGTTACAGTAAAACAACTTTACAGAGACTAAAATGTCTATATCAACCCACAATGCACAAGTCAGCGATTAAAAAAAGAATGATCTCATGCTATCGGCAAGCAGATAGTAATGTATAAAGGAATAATCCAAGACTTTACCACTGTGTAATGAAGGAGAAGAGTGCAGCAGATCATAATTTTAACATTTCAAATATTCCATAACTTCCATTGGGAAGTCTAGTGTGGATTACATAAAACACATTTATAAAGTCAACATAAACAATAACATAAAAACAATCATAAAGCAAATATATATACCTAATAAAAGTCTAAACAATATAATCAAGGCACAAGAAATAAAAAGGCTTATGATTCAACAATCTTGCCAAAGAGAATCCTCTTCTCTTGTTTTCTATATCAGATGCAATGTTTAAGCTGCTGAGCACAGCTTGGGAGTGAATTCCATCATCTCCTCTGGGATGGAAGTTGAAGTCCTTATGCCCTGCAGAGCTTAAACACCTCATTGGAAAGCACTAGAGTAAGAGATTTCTTTCAGCATGGTGAGCTCTGACCAAAGGGCACTTTGAATGCTAAAGAAACAGGGACGGTAACTTTGCAATGAATGCATGAGCACATATGCAGGAATTTAAAATCATCCGGTGCTAGTGCACACATATTTAAAATACACCTAGCATGCAAGTGTGCTTCTGATTTTAAGCAGTTACATGAGCAAACGTTAATCACATATCTTCCTTAGGAATTTGTCGACTTTAAGGTGCACAGCTAAGCAGATTTTAAAACATGTGCATGTGAAGGAAATAACCAGTTTGCCAGGCCTATCCCTAGTTCATCAAGACCCCTCTGGTTCTTCAGCCTGCACTTTTAGCAATAAACAATATATTCTTTTGCACAGCTGCAGATTAATGAAATCTACAGTATATGCATTTATAGAAAATGACAATACTTCTCTTTGAAAAACAGCTGTAAAAACAGTGTCAGTGCTCAGTGATTTTCTGAAGAAGGGGCCCTTCCTAAAACCTTCACACACAAGATCAGCAGGAACTGAAAGTTATGAGAGGATCTTTTTTCCTTCTTTCTTTCTTTCATTAATCTCAGGAGCATAAAGTGATATTCTGATGAAGGGGGGGAACTGCCTCTAACTCATCAGTGTCCCTTCAAACTCCATCCTACCCTGATACATCAGATCCATGTGGCTCCATCACACTTGGTAGATTCAGTCATGATAAATGCATTTTATATTCTCTGGGAAAAAATATATTTGTAGGAAAAAAGACACCAGGGATCTATCTTGGCTGCTCTTGGAGGGGAGGGTCTGAGCCTAATGGAAGCTTCTGAATAAAACAATAAATTGTATCTGGTGAGATAATGGAGCTCACAGAAGGCATTAAAGTCACATGCTAAATGATTGCTGGGTTTTCTCCTTACCTGTCCAGCAGTGCTGCCTCCTCTCCTCCACTGAGATCAGGTGGAGTTGGTGTTCCTCAGGTGTCTTAAATGCATTAAGAAAGGGACCTAGAGAGACGACTGTGCTCAGTTCAACTGGGAAATGTAAAAGTCTCACAGACAATTAAGGGAAGTATTCTGCTGTGCCAGATTTGTCTTGAGAGTTTAGAAGGGATGGATTCATAAGGAGAATAAGTTCTGGGCCTCTCAATCTGATCTGCTCTAGCTCTGGTAAGGGAATAACCAGCTAGTTATAGAGAAATTTAGAAAATGTCTGACCTGGCCTTCACTTACACTGATCAATGGTAAACACTTAGGGGTAGATTTTATAAAAGTACGCCTGCGCGTACTTTTCTTCTCGCACCAGGCGCAAACAAGAGTACGCCGGATTTTAATAGATACGCGCATAGCCGTGCATATCCCTTAAAATCCGGGGTCGGCGCATGCAAGGCTGTGCAAAATCGGCAACCTGCGCGCGCCGAACTGCGCGGCCTGTCTCCGTTCCCTCTGATTCCCCGGCCCGGGAGCTGTTTCAGAGGCCTTGGCCACGCCCCCGAAACGCCCCCAGGCCGGAACCATGCCCAAGGCCCTGCCCCCGAATGACGCGCCGCCGTGACATACCCCCGACATGCCCTTCCAGGAAAGCCCCGGGACTTACGTGCGTCCCGGGGCTTGTGCGTGCTGCCGAGCCTACTCAACATAGGCTCGGCGCACGCAGGGGGAACTTCGGGCAGGTTTTCGGGGGGTACGCGTGCATCTTACACGTGTACCCCTTTGAAAATCTGGCCCTTAGGGTCCATAAATTAATTTAATTCTCTTCCTCTTCCTGCTATTAAGTTTACCTAGAGAATAGCCACTGCCATTAGCAATGGTAACATGGAATAGACTTAGTTTTTGGGTACTTGCCAGGTTCTTATGGCCTGAATTGGCCAGTGTTGGAAACAGGATGCTGGGCTTGATGGACCCTTGGTCTGACCCAGTATGGCATGTTCTTATGTTCTTATGAAGTCCCCTCCCTGTCTGTCTCTCTCACACTCACCAATTCCTATCCCAAAACAACTTTTGAGCTGCCTCCTCTGAGATCTCCTCTCACAGTCCCTTCCCTGCTCTGTACCACATCCCTCATGAATCTTGTCTGTCATATCAAGCTTTCTTGTAGGTTTTGAGAAGGGTCTTGTCATGTTCTGTACTTGTTTATTATTTTTACAATTTATACGGTTTACCTGCTGTCTTCTCTGTTCTGCACATTGATGTTTCTTTATAAATTGTAGTAAATAAAGCAGGACTCAAAGTTCCCCAGCAATGTGGGAGGGAATATTAATTGTAAAAGACCCAAGAAAAATGTAGTATAAAACATCCCTTTACAGGAAGAAAAACACCACATGACATAACAGCAGTTGGAGAGTTCAGAGGAAAACCTCAGACACAGCAAAATGGTAGAGATGTGAACTGGTTTATAGTCTCATTTTGAGCTTTATTTTCGGGGAACCACGGGAAACTTCGTTTTTCCTGTGGTTCTTTTTTTTTTTTTTTGTGGGCTCCTGATTTTCGGGTTAGTACGTGTTAACCTGAAATACAAATTTTTCTGAAATTTTTGAAAAAAATTTTTTTTGTTTCATTGCCTCTGAACCATGCCGAATTAGACAGTTTCAGCAAAAACGAATGCATATCTCTAAAAATGGCTACCCCAGGATCCATCTTGTCCAGATGTGGATTTATTAAACAGTTTCATGAACTTTTGCTGGTTTATGTCATCAGTGGAGGTAGACAATCTAGTCTTCTCTATCATTCATCCCACACAGTCAATATAATAAAAACAAGCTTTCTTGTTTTTTAGTATGCACTCTAAAAGACAATCATCAACATAAGTCCAATGATGTTGGCAAACAAGTATATGAAACAATGTGAACCCACAATAACCCCAACATCAGCTAATGTTTCAGCACTGTTCTTTATCAGGGGGAATATAAAAGTAAACTTATCAGGCCATATGCTTCTACTTGGATGAGTCAGATGGGACTTGGATGGTCCCATCTCACTCACTTCATGAAAAGGAATCCAGTACATATATAGAGAAAGGAGACCTTAGAAATGCTGAGCCCTAGTGTCATTTATGGAAGGTGCCTTCTGGCTACCTCATGTTGAAAGAGAAAAAAATAACTTTATTTAAAATCTCTACGGACAATGTC